>NW_007258457.1:85904-386740 GCF_000164805.1 Carlito syrichta | reverse complement strand
TAAGGTGTTTGTTAGCAATAAATGTCACAAATGTAAAATTTCCGGCACTTTGTACCTCTTAAGTATTCACTAAAAGTTAGAGTGTGGGGTTAAATAAGATATATCAAATGATATTGCAAATTAATTTTATACTTTGCATATTGACATATACAGATCATTTCCTAGAAATATTTGTGAAAATTACCTTAAAAGTACATGACTTTTAATATATAAAGTGCTATTTTATATAAAAGTGCTATTTGTCTGATTGTTTGTTTTATTTTGTTATTTTGCTTTTATTACCCTGATTTAGGTTGTTCACAAAACAACATCCATTTATTCACTCAACACACATTTACTGAAGGTCTATTATGTCACCAGAGCATTTCCAGAAGATGATACGTAATAGTGACCTAAAGAAACAATTCCTGCCTCACTTGTTTATATTTTAGTGAAGGAGAAAGAATAAAAATCCAGAAAATCAGAAAAAACTGCATGTGTGTGTGTGTGTGTGTGTGTGTGTGTGTGTGTGTGTCTGTGTGTGTGTGTGTGTGTGTCTGTGTGTGTGTGTGTGTGTGTGTGGTGGGTGTGTGTGTGTGTGTGTGTGTGTGAGTGTGTGTCTAAAAATATTTATTTTAAGGAATTGGCTTATATGAGGGATGGCAAGACCAAAATTTGTAGCACAGGTCATCAGTTTCCAAACTCAGGCAAGAATTAATATTGCAGGCTTGACTATGAAGTCTGTAGGACCAGCAGACAGGCTAAAAGTTCAGGTAAGCTTTCTATAAATAATCCTCAGACAGAAATCCTTCTTCTTTGGGAAAACTCAGTTTCTGCTCTTAAAACCTTTGACTAATTGCATGAGATTCACCCACATTATTAAGGGTAATCTCCTTGACTTAAAGTCAATTGACTGTAAATATTAATCATATCAAAATGCCTTCATAGCAATATCTAGATTCGTGTTTGATCTAACAACTGGGTATGATAGCCTAGGCAAATTGACACATAAAATTAACCATCACAGTTGTAAGAAGTAAATGAGAACATTATAAAAAGGTGAAATGATGGGGAAAGAGAAGTAATTAATTTGTATAGGCCAGTCAAATAAAAGCTCTGTGATAAGTCAGTGCTCCAGCAGAAACTGGAATTGCATGAAGAGCAAGCTATTGTTGACCAGAGAATTACCAAAGAAGAAACTAAGTAAAAGACCTTAGTGCAGAAGCATGGCTGGCATATTTTATGAACAGCAAATAGAGCCTCTCTGGTAAAGAATAGTGAAAGAAGAAAGGGAGTGCTAGGGTTGGAAGTTAAACTAAATAGTCTAGAGCAAATAGTTTGAGTACTTTTAGGTAAAGACTTTGGCTTTTATTGTAGGTGAGATGGACAGTCCTTGCAGAGTGCTGAGCAGAGGAGGACTATGACTTATAGAGGTTAAATGACATAAATTAGTGGCCGAGGCAAAAATGAATATATATATTAGACTATCAAGGTAATTGATGAATAGGATATATAGCATGAAAAAAGAAGAGGAAAGCCAAGAATAACCCCAAATGTCTCTTTGGACTACATAACTGGAACAAGGGAGTTGCTATTTTCTACTATGAAAAACCAAGACAAAGGGCTGGTTGGGATGAGGGTAAAGAAAGAGTTAACTTGGAGATGCTTTTTCAGTATCCACATGGAGATATCCAGTAAGAAATGAGAGCTATTTTATTGATAGTGTTTAAACTCATGGAGTAAAATAATCACTTGATAGATTAGAAGAATTTGAAAAAAAAGAAGGAATTTTAAGAACTTAGTCCAAAGATATTCTGATATTTAGAGTTCGGGGAAAAAAATCTAACTACAAGACAATAACAAGAGCAGCAGCATCAATATCAACAACAACAAACTGAAACTGAATAAATACTGCAAATTTGGAAGTTTACAAAATATAGCCTAAAGGTTTTATTCAAGGTGTTGTTTCTCCCAATCTGGTATGGGTTTCTCCTCAAATAAAAGTTTTTATGTCCAAATACATTTTGAATATCTTTCATATTATATCTTCTTCTTTGAAATTCTTAATAACTTTCTCCACACTCTCAGAAGCTCAACAGCAAATGAACTTATATAGATTTAAATTCAATATTTCAAAAAATGTTTGATCATGAAAGTCTTTTGCTCTCAATGGCAGCTAAATAAATTCATGGTCCTAAAATTATTTTTCTATTTTTCCTTGCCATAACCTTCTGAAGAATGACTATATTAATCTGATTTGCCTATTTTTTACAACTAATAGTTAATAACATTGCTTTCAAAATTTTCATACTTACAATAGTGGGTATGGAGAGAAAGTGTCTAGACTTGGGATACTTTCCCAATTTAGATACAAATACAATTATCACTTTCTTAGTTAACTTATTACTACATATTGTATTTTATGATGCTATGGTAAAGGGGATTGTTTTCCTGACTTCTTTTTCTGACTGTTTGTTGTTAGTGTATAGAAACACCACTAATTTTTGTATGTTTGTTTTGTGTCTTGCAACTTTACTAAACTTATTTATTAGTTCTACTTTTTTGGTTAAATCTTTAGGGATAAACATATTTATGATTATACCATTTATTTTACAAGTCAGGGACAATTTTGTTTCTTTTCAATGTAGATACCTTTTTTTTCTTTTTATCTAAGTATTTCGACTAGGATTATCAGTATTATAGTGAATAGACATAGCTAAAGTGAGGATGCTAGTCTTGTTCCTGATCTTAGAGGAAAAGCCTTCAGTTTTTCCCTGTGTGATATTAGATGTGGGCTTGTCATATATGGCTATTTATTCTGTTAAGAATCTTCTATACCTAATTTGTTGAGAGTTTTTGGCATAAAAGCTGTTGAATTGTGTTAAATAGTTTTGCTGCATTTATTGAGATGATCATATTATTTGTGTTCTTTATTCTGTTAATGTGGTGTATTACGTGTATTAATTACCATATGTTTAACTATTTTTATATCTCTGAAACAAATCTCATTGAACATGGCATATGATCACTTTAATGTGCTGATAAATTAGATTGCCTAATATTTTGTAGAGAATTTTTGCATATGTGTTGATCCAGAATATTGGCCTATAGTTTTTGTGTCCTTGTCTAATTTTGATATAAGGATAATGCATAAATTTAATAGATGAACCAAAACAATGGCAGAAACACTAAAAGGCATCAAATTGACAAGTTGAAAGACTGTTTGGAACAGTGGAAACAGCATCTCAATAAGTGTATTGCATCAAATCGAGAGTACTTGGAAGGTGACTGAAATTTGAACAAGTAGGAATATAAAACTTTTTATAAATAAATTCTGTTTTGGGGGGTATGGACCCCCCAAAACAGAATTTTTTGTGTATATATATCATATATACACACACACATATATCATATATACACACACATATATTACATATAGTACATATATAATATTTTAATACATATTTATGTAATAGAACATTATTCAACCTTAAAAAAGGAAATCTTGTCATTTGCAACAACATAGATGTAGCTGAAAACATTATGTCAAGTAAAATAAGCCAGGTACACAAAGACAAGTACTGTCTTTGAGTAGAATTTTTTTTTAAAAAGTTAAACTAAGAGTAGAATGCTGGTAGTCGGGGACTAGAGGATGATATGAAAAATAGATAGATGTTGGTCAAAGTGTGCAAAGTTTCAGTTATGCAAGATACATAAGTTCTTGGGATCCATTCTACAGCATTATATTTGTAGTTAGTAATGTACCATATCTTGAAGATTGCTAAGAGGGTAGACTTTAAATGTTCTCACCACTTCCGAAACAAACAAACAAAAACTACATGATATCATGGTTATGTTAATTAGCTTGATTGTAGTAATCATTTTACCATGTACAAATATTTTAAAAATTGATATTGTAAACTATAAATATACACAATTTTTATTTGTCAGTTATGCCTCAATAAAGCTGGAGAGTGGGAAGACTTGAGCCAGGTCATATGCTGGAGGATGAAGATATCCAAATAAAGAAAAAAGAAAATTAAGGATGACCACAAAATTTTAGCCTGATCAGGTAGTAAAACTTATTGCCAATAACTGAGATGAGAAGAGCTTGGAAGATGAGTTTGAGAACAAGATTGCTTTGTAGGGTGGGGGCTAAGTTCCATTTGAGACGTCTATTCAACACCAAAATGGAGATGTCAAAAAAGGCAATTGGACATGGAGTCCCACTCAGAGAAAAGTTACAGTCAGACAAACTTGAGAATGATGAACATGGGATATTATTTATGTTCTAAACACAATGAGATGGACTAGGATAAGAGTATAGAGGAGAATGGAAGACATTACAGGAGGTACCTCATCCCCATTAACTGAAGGAGATGGAAAGGAAAATAATAACAGTTGTCCAGTTGAAGTTTTTTGTTTGTTTGTTTGTTTTGAGTTGGAGTCTCACTCTGCCGCTCCCGGCCACCACAGCCTCGACCTGCTGGGCTCCGGCGATCCTTCCGCCTCAGCCTTCCGAGTAGCCGGAATTATAGGCATGTGCTACCACGCCTGGCTGATTTTTTGATTTATTGTAGAGATGAGTTCTCGCTGCCCAGGCGGGTCTCGAACCCGTGGGCTCAGGCAATCCACTCACCTCAGCCTCCCAAGGCGTGGGATTACAGGCTGAGACACCGAGCCCGGCTTCAGTTGAAGTTTTGATACCATCTCTGTGACAGTAGAAATAGACCAAACATTAGTTGTGATGGAGAAAGCACTACCAATATGAAAACCTCCTGCTGTAGTGGCCTGTAGTCTTTATCTTTCTTTTTTTGGTTTTTGTTTTGAATTTTGTTGCTTTTATTTTTATTTTTTTATTTGTTTTGGCTTTGGGCTTTTACTTTAGTCTTCCGAAGAGTGGCTTAAAGTAAATAGTGTCAAGTTGTATCTCTTTTACCTCTTTCTAATCTAGCCCCAACAGCCAATCTCTGTCTCTCTTGCTTTCTTTCTTTCTCTTACACTTTCTTTCTTATTAAGATTAATTGAATTAATTAGTCTAAGTCATAATTTTTAAAGATGTCTCATATGCAATATGCGGGGAGTTAAGCGGCAGTCTGGGCACTCGGAGCACTTATTTTACTATAACATTTTTGCCAAATTGTTGAAACTAAGAGATGCCAGACAACTAATTTGTTGTATTTTCCAGGCATTCTATTGAGTAGAAGACCATTTCCCCAGTGCATTTCCTTGTTAATAAACTAGGGAATTTGGATGACTTCATAGATATAATCATCTTTTCAGATCTCACTTGAAACATTGCATTTTTTTCTTTTTTCCGCCTCAATTGCTGTTTGGCTTCATCAAATTAATAGTTTTGGAATCATTTGCATGCAGTCATAGATTTGGGACGGAGTTAGTCATCAAACATGAAGCAAAGGCTGATGAAATTTGTTAAAAAATTTGAATAATTTTGTTTATTTTTAAAGATGAAATTAAGCAGTGGAAAGTCAGAAAGTCAGATTTCATTAACATTAAATAGTTTTTCTCATCTTTACTAGATGCCGGAAAAAGACAAGAAATCAGTGTCATATTTCTCTACTACAAAATAACAGCCTTGCATTTGTGGGGGCTGGTTGCTCCCGCGTGGGAAAGAAAGTTGCTTAGGGACCATATAGACAATGTTTGCCTCATATTACATGAACTAATCAAGCTTAGAGGAGCTAATGATGTGCCCTTGATCCCATGACTGGATAAGTGCCCGGGTAAGGTTTAAGCAACCACCTCTAAGCTCCACCCACAGACTAGGTTTCCCCTTGAGGTATATCAAGCTCTACCTATGACTGGCTGTTTCTGCTACATGGTCGTCATCTCCCCTTTGATACACACTCAAGATACATGCAGTGCATTCAGGTCCATTAAAACAGACACTAAAAGAGAGCACAATAAAGCTGTTGATGCTGATCAGGCTCTGATAAGGCTTCCTGCATCCTGTCTTTGCTCACTGCTTATGGGACGAAAGGAATGTAGAGTCTGAAAGTGGGGTAAAACACAGGTGCTTTCTAAGGAACTGGAATTTTGTCAGAGCCTGGAAAGAATGTATAGTTACTCAATTTTGGTGTTGCTTCAGTGAGTTTAAATAGACCATGCCCATGAGTGCACAGGCGAGCTAACAATAAAAATAACACATTTTCTGATTACATAGTATTTCATGACCCCTGGGCAAATTTTGAACTATTTGAAATAGAAGTGCTTCAGAAACAACCAAAATCATCGCTAACTTCATGAAGAAACAGCACTGAAAATGCAGAGGGTGCCAAATGTGTGTGTGTGTGTGTGTGTGTGTGTGTGTGTGTACACACACATTTAAGAAAAGAAAAAAACTGTGTTAAAATTGTAATACTCATATACCAATAACACAAGATGAATACAAGTCACATTTGATTTCTGCAATTACAAGAGGTGCTCAAAGCGGTTAACCATTAGTGTCCAGACACTTCTGGTTACAGTGAACTAAAGGTAATACATAGATAACATTTCTTAAAATGTGTATACATTTTTTGGCACCCTTGGTATTTTGAATGTATGTTCAGTGCATTTTTCCTTGTACTACTGAACCCATATTTTATAAAGCATTTTCTATATTTTTCTTGTCACATTTTATTGTGAGCATATTCCCAATTTATTAAAATTTGTTAGTTCATACATATTATGATAATGCAATCTTATCATATGCTATATATATATATGCTATATTTATTACTTCTCTGTCAAGGTTTAGATTGTTACACATTTGTTGTGGATAAACATGTCGATGATCAAATCTTAACAGTTAAAATATTTAATGTTTAAGCATGCAAAACTTTTTAAAAATTATGCAGCATTTTTTCATATTTGCCAGTTAAGTTGACACACTCATGAGAATATCATTTTTATAAGCCCATTTTTTAATACTAGTTGATGAGAAATACCCAATACCATGAAATATTTCACTCAATTAAAATGGAAGTTGCTAAGTGATGTAATGATAAAACAGTAAGTGAGCTTTGAACCTAACTTTTGGCAATATTCAGTCTTAGGCCCAGAAAAATAGCCTAATGCTGATTGCAAATACCTTAGCATGATTAAGGCTGATCTCTTCAGAAATAACCTCTGCTTTCTAGTTAAAATGTGACTAATACAAATCCTTTCACGGATCTTTTTCTGGATGTGTTGCTTTTTCCTTCAGGCATGATGTTAGTCATTATGCTGCAATTTTGATTATATGTACAATATTCATATTTATGTAGTTGCTGACACCTCATCCTGTCATAATTTGAAGGCACTTGAGTGAACAGATAATGATGGTGATTTATTATGATAAAAGTGAACATATGACTAAAATTCACCTAAAGGAAAATCTTTCCTCCGAAGACAGGTGGTACATTTAGGAACATTTATAAGCTTTACAGCTTTTTTTTTTTTTTGGTTTTCTTTTGCAACTTCTTAAAACCATAGAAATTTTAACCCTTATAAATTTGAGAAAATTAAATGGTGACAATCTTATTAATTTATTCTCTTAAAAACTATTAATAACAGAGAAGAAGGAAGAAAGGGGCATTTTTTTTACACGTGATATATTAGCTTAGTTGGGCATGTATAACTTATGACTCAAAACTGTATCTGAGATTTAAACATTAAATATTTCAAGGTCAAAACATTAATAAATTAATAAAAAACATGTAGATGAGTAGATGTGAATATTACTGGTTTTCTCTAGTACTATTTTCATAAGACAGATCAGAGTAGCAATTTGCACAGGTCACATTGGTTAATTGATATTGTGATGAAAATTATATTGTGCAAATGCTTTCTTTTCTTTTTTTGAATGCTTCTTTTAATTAGAATAAAACTACTGGATTTTGTTTTATGTAACTAAAATGTATGTTAACTTAAATATTTTCAAGCATTATATGCTGAATTAAATGAATTCATATCCCCAATATATGAAGCAAAATAAAATGATAGTTTATATTTAATATTATAAAATGATAAAATTATTTCCCAGACTCTTGCAATCTTTCTTTTATTCCAATATACCTTCTTTATTCTCTTTTGTGGCATCATGTTACCTAGACTCAGTTTTCTCATATTCTTCATTTAATGCTTCACACATGTTCTGGGTACTAAACTTTCTAGTTTCCCAAGAAATACTTATGAATCCATTATAATTAATTTTGTTGTATATTAAGCAAGCAATCTGAAAGCAGAATATTTCTTATCTAAGTTATGAGACATTACAATTTTTTAAGAGATGCATTGCTTCCAGAAAATCATTCCCACAGATGGAAGCCTGTTAATTATTCTCACAGTGCTGCTTCTTTAGTGAACATCAAGAAGGATGTTAATTTGCCATTTGGGAAGGTATATTGATTGTTTATGGTGAGTCGATTGATTCTATAATAATGGCTTAATTCTCTGTTTTAACCTTGGACACAGAATCAGAGGACCTGAGTTCTGGTCCCAGCAATCACAGTCTGTGGACACATAGTTTTGTATAAATCTTTCAATTTCTATGAGCCTTTTCTCTCTTTTATGAAATGGACAACTATACTATCTATCTCATAAGTGAGGATAATAGAGAATACCATGTCTTATAGACTGCAGTGTACTGGGAATATACAGTGGTATTAATGCCATAATTGTTTCCATTAATGTACCAGAAACTGTATTCTAATTAACTTCTCTTGACTCATATTTTTGTTAAAAATAACAAATGGCCTAAAAATGTATAATATATGGCCTTGGTGTTTGCTAGTTTTCAAGGGCTGCCACAATAAATATTAGGTTGGATTGCTTAATCAACAGGAGAAGAGTAGAAGTCTGAAACAAAGATGCTGCGGAGCTGATTCCATTTTGATGCCTCTCTCCTTGATTTACATGTTTGTCGTCTCCCTTTGTCTTTGCATGGTTTTGTCTGTGTCCTAATCTCCACTTCCTTTAATAACACTAGTCATTCTAGGTTAGGGCCCATATTAATGACCTCATTTTACTTTAATGATCACTTTAAAAACTCCATCTTCTGATACAGTTATATTCTGAAGTACTAGGGAATTAGAGCCTCAATATATGAAACAACACTGTATAATGACATTTCCCAAACTGTGGCTACTGAGCACGCCTATCCAGATGTACTTTAGTGAAACATTACGCTGGTGAAATACATTGGGAAAATGCTGAGTAATGTACAAAGGAGTTTGCGTATGTTGGGTTGAGATTGTTGTGGGTCTTTTTTACAAGTTTAAGAGTAGCAATTTCCAGGAGGATATTATAGGAAGCAGGCTTTCCTAAAATTTTTTGACTAAGGAATCAGATTTTGTGGTTTAGAAAAAGACTGCTGTACCCTTATTCTAACCCATCATTTGTTTAAGACAATACTAAAAACCTGACACACATGAAATATATATATCTTAGGGTGCTCTTGATTATAGATGGGATTGGTAATCGCCTCCACCATATTTACAGAAAGGAGCAAAATACTCCTTCTGGTTGAAAGCCAAATATAGCATTTTCTGATGCAAGTAATTGCAAATTACAGTTATATTTTACTTAAGACAGATGTTTATATTCAGTTTATTTTTCCAGGAAAAAGTAATGCTTTTACATTAATAGGTTATATGTTATGGTCTCATGTTAATAGTATCAATTATTTGTTCTTAAGAATGGATTAATAAAATATGAATTTCTCTTTTTCTTGATGACATCTGGAGTGAAAAGGACCAGTGAAGGTAAGATGAAATCGAAATAAAAATAAGAAAGGGATTAGAACAGTCATTCTCAAGTCACACTTTGCATGTAAGTCAAATAATACATATATATTTTTTGAGTCTTGTCACACAAGCTGGAGTGCAGTGGCACGCTCACAGCCACCACAGCCTCGAACTGCTGGGTTTAGGCAACCCTTCCACCTCAGCCTTCCTAATAGCTGGGACTACAGATGCTCGCCACCATGCCCAGCTAGTTTTTGTGACTTATTATAGAGATGAGATCTCAGCAAATTGCCCAGGCTGGTCTCGGATCCCCAGGCTCAGGCAATCCTCTTGCCTTGGCCTCCCAAAGTGCTGGTATTACATGCTGAGCCACCATGCCCAGCTAATATGACGATATGACCTTAAACATGCAAATGATCTGGCCCTACACCTAGCAGCATTTCTGTTTCAAATGGTCTAGCTAGGACTGAGGATCTCCAGTTCAGATTCTAATGTGCAGTTTGAAGTAAAACTATGGATCAAAGAAGAGATGCTGTGTAAGAGTTGTGCCAAATCTCTTAGGGGGAACTCCAGAAACATTAGGCACTAGGGAAGGATGACAAAAAAGAAAAAGAATTGGTAGTGACTATAGGAAGTGAAATACAAAAATACAAGGATCTTGTTCAAATTTCCTGAATCAATGAGTGAAAGGAAAGTGATAAGTAGCCACTGAGAGCAGATAAAATACATTTCATCTTCAAAAATGAAAATTCTATACCCATTAAATAACAATTTCCTATTTCTCCGTACCCCCACCCTTTGGCAACTGCTAGTCTAGATTTTGTTTCTATGAATTTTACTATAGGTGGGTCATCTAAGTGAAATAATGTAATATTCATCTTTTTATGAATAATTTATTTCACTTAGCATAATCTCCTCAAAATTCATCCGTACTGTAGCATGTGTCAGAACGCCATTCTTCTTTAAGGCTGAATAATATTCCATTGCATGTATATACCACATTTTGTTTATTCATGCATCTATCAAGGGACACATGGTTCTACCTTTTAACTATTATTAAAAAAAAGATGCGATGAATATAGATTTGACAGACCCATGTTCCAGATCTATTCTAGGTTTTGCTTTCAATTCCTTTAGGTATATACCCAGAAGCAAAATTGCAGAGTCATAGGGTAATTACATTTTTGATTTTCTGAGGAAACATCATACTATATTTCATAGTGGCTGCACTATTTACATTCCTACTAACAGTTCACAAGTGTTGTAGTTTCTCCACTTCCTTGCCATCATTTATTTCATTTGTTTATTTTATAGTAGTCGTCCTAATGGATGTAGCGTATTTAATTGTTTCAATTTGCATTTTTCTGGTGATTACTGTTGTTGAGCTAGATTTTCATGTCTATGTTGGACATTTGTATATGTTAATTGCATTAATATCTATTCAAGTTCTTTGTCTATTTTTTAATCAGGTTTTTGTTGTCATTTTGTCTTGGTTTTATTATTGAGTTATAGGAGTTCTTTATATATTCTGAATGTTAGTCCTTTATCAGATTTGTGATCTGCAAATGTTTTTTATCCATTCCATTAGTTGTCTCTTTGCTCTGTTAATTTTGTCCTTTGTTACACAGAGTTTTTCATTTTGATGTAGTCTAATTTATTTATTTTTGCTTTTGTTGCCTGTATGATTATTGTCATATCCAAGAAATCATTACCAAAACTAAAGTCATAAACATTTTCTCTTATCTTTTCTGATACAAGTTTTATAGCTTTAGCTCTTATGTTTATGCTTTTTTTCCACTTTGATACCCTTTGTTCTTTTTAAGTAAGGAAAGAATATCTTTTATTTAACTATTCAGTGCAGGTGATCTATGAGCAGCAATCTACACTATGAGTCTGTGATTCAGGTTACATCAATCTTGGGGCTCTGCCATGCCCTATGGGTCAAATTGTTCACCAAATTCTCTTTCTCCAACCAGTCAGTATGGAAGAAGGAAGAGCAACTCAAGGGTCTTAGTGGAAATTTTGGAGGCCAGGCCTTTATTAATGCTCTTTACTTCTTCATGTGGACTTGAATTACTGTCGAGTGTCCTTCAGCTTGTAGGTTTCCTTTTTTTTTTTTTTTTTTTTTTTTTTTGAGTTGGAGTCTCACTCTGTCGCCCAGACTGGAGTGCAGTGGCCGCTCCCGGCCACCGCAGCCTCGACCTGCTGGGCTCCGGCGATCCTTCTGCCTCAGCCTTCCAAGTAGCTGGAACTACAGGCGTGTGCTATCACGCCCGGTTAACTTTTTGATTTATTGTAGAGATGAGGTCTCACCAAATTGCCCAGGCGGGTCTCGAACCTGTGGGCTCAGGCAATCCACTCATCTCAGCCTCCCAAAGGCACGGGATTACAGGCTGAGCCACCAAGCCCGGCTGCAGGTTTCTCTTATTACTTCTTGTAAGGCACGTCTGCTTGTAATGAATTTTCAGCTTTTATTGATCTTAGATTACTCTAATTTCTCTTTCTTTTTGGAAGAATAGTTTTGCTAGATGTAGAATTTTGGATCACAGTTTTTATTTTTTCTTTCAGTACTTTGAATGTACCAGCTCACTGCCCCTGTCTTTCATGGTTGCTAATGAGAAATTAGTTGTTAATCTTCATGAGAATTAATTGCACATAATTCATCATTTCTCTTTTGCCGCTTTCAAAATTCTCTTTTTGGCTTTAATCAATTTGATTTGATGTGTTCAATGTGGATTTCTAAATTTATCTTACCTGGAGTTCATTGGGTAACTTGTATGTACAAACTCATGTTTTGTTTTGTTTTATTAATTTGGAATATTTTTGTCCATTATTTTCTCAAATATTATTTGTGCCTATTTCTCCCTCTCTCCTTCCCTTTTGAGACTTTCATTAAGCATATGTTGGCATACTTGATGGTGTCCCACGGTTCTTGTAGGCCCTATTCATTTTCTTCACCGTTTTTTTCTCTGTGTTCTTCAGAATGGATAGTCGCAAAAGACTTAGTTTCAGTTTAGGTCGGATTTTTCCGCCAGCTCAAACATGCTATGATCTAGTAAGTCCAGCCTCTGAGTGTGTTCCTTTCTCTGTCATTCTTGCTGACATCACTTCCAAGAATTACCTTTTAAAAATAAGCACCCCACACAATTTAATCTGTTGAGTAAAACCGTGTATCAATGTCTTTTAAATATCCTCTGGCTACTTTAGTATTCCATCAAATTTGCTAACTACTAAAGTAGAAAGAGAATTTGAGAGATAGGATGATTTCAAGAGACTGTGCAAGGTTTGGACTATTTTGGGTTTTATTCTTCCAGAGTGGATGGGTGAGAATGAGGACTCTTGAGAGCAGCATCCTTGTTCTTTTACCTACAGCTTTCTGAACAGGGCAAATTTTACAATGAATTTGAAGTATAATATTCTCCCAGTGGTACTACTTTCTCTGATCTATGCCTCTACTTAATGCTGCTCCTGTGTTTAGGTCTGCTACCTACACACAGTTACAGATTCCTCCCTCTCTCCCTCCCTCCCTCCCTCCCTTTGTCTCTCTCTCTCTCTCTCTCTCTCATTCTCTATCTCTTTCTTTTTTTCTCTCCTTTCTATAAAGGTCTCACTTTGTCCCCCAGGCTGGAGTGCAATAGCACAATCACAGCTCACCACAGCCTCAACCTCCAGGACTCAGGCAATCCTTCCACCTCAGCCTCCAGCTCTAGGGTTACTACTTACTTCTTATCTACGGAAGACTTTGAAGAAAGCTGTTACATCAAGCTCATTACTGATATTAGGAGTTATTAAAAAAATTACTGTGGTCGGGTGCGGTGACTGAAGCCTGTAATCTAGCACTATGAGAGGCCAAGGCGAGAGGATTATCTAAGCCCGGGGGTTCAAGACAAGCCTGGGCAACTTGGTGAGACCTCGTCTCTACAATATATTAGAAAAATTATCCAGACATGGTAGTGCACGCCTGTAGTTCTGGCTACTTGGAAAGATGAGGTGGAAGCATCACCAGAGCCCAGCAGGTGGACTCTGGGGTGGCTGTGAGTGTGCCATTGCCCTCCAGTCCAGGTTGAGACTCTGACTCAAAAAAAAAAAAGTGCAGGATCTGATAATGTAGCCATGTTATCTATCACATTCAGCAACGCAATTGAGTCTGAGTTGAATTTATCTCAACCTTCAATTTAAAAATAAAAAGTAATGAGAAGAGTTTATAAATGAGGTTTTGAACCACGTGCTTCATCTGTTAACCATTATCTTGATTCTCTAATGTCTTACAAGAAAGTATATGTCTTAGTTCTTTTCTGTTGATTGTGTGCATTGAACGTAACTTGAGAGAATTTAAAAATCCCCAAAAAAACAAATACAGGTAAGTTGTGCATTTAAAAATGAAGATTAAAATGACATGTGTATTACTCAACATTTTAGCCTCACAAGCTCACTCTAGAAAGAAGAAAAGGAAATTCTCAGATTCCTACAAAAGGGCTCTGAATCCATATGCCTAGAAGCTGACTGAGTTTAACAATAGCTGCATACTATATTAAGATGGTGGACACTTATTTGAGGTTACTGATATTAAAATAGTCACTGTTGCATCAGTTAGACATGCTTAAGCAAAAATGAAGCAAAACTGTGATACAGATACTTTCTTAAAATAATCTAATAGATGGGTACAAGTAAACAAAGTTTTAATTTGATTTAATTTAATTCAGTGTTTTCTGGAACATGAACAAGATGACAGCTTTCTCCGGTGTTTTTATTTTCAATTTTTAATTTTTGTTGTGATGCCTCTTTTTAGCCCAAGGATCAGAGTAAGACCAGTAAAGTTCTTTACTTTTTTTGTAATATATTATTTTAAAATATATCTTACTGATTCCTGAGTTCAAAGTTTAAAAAAAAGACAATGTTTTCTTCACATTTCTGCTTAATCAGCTATTCTCAGAAGACTAAAAGAGAAGCAACTAGGATGAAAAATGGTGGCATAATATTAAGCAGTTGTAAAAGTGCACAGTTTAATCACTACTTTAAAATATCTGGGAAATTAATTTGTATTTAGATAACTAGATATTATTTCAAAGGTGCTTAATGCTTTATTTTTTTTTCTTAGTATTTCTTATAATTAATTCATTTTGATCCAATGCTAACTATATTAAACCCATTTCCCAGGTAAGGAATCTGAAGCTAAATTATTAATGTAGATAGTGAGTCAAACCCGGATCTTGTTAGAAGACAAGATAATTTCTACAGTGACTGCTTCAAAAGTAAAATTCTAAAGAAGCTACAAATAGATAGATAGATAGTTCATTTCAGAAGTTGAACTTCAGTATCATACAAAATGCTTTTCCACATTAGAGTGACCATGCTGTAGAAACAAACATAATCCAAAATGAATTTTCAGAACTATAAAAATGTAGCAAGAGTCGTATTCATTCACTGATAATTCAAGAATCATTTTAATTTTTTTAAAGAGGAGAATGGGAAAAATAATAGGAGAAAAACATATAGATCAACTGAGATACTATCCTTTAGGTGCCAGGCACATTCATATATGTCATTCAATTTCATAATCACCTCACCATTTTAAGGTGGAATATTTCCATTTCAGAGATGAGGAAGTCAAAGTCTAGAGAGTTCAGCTAGAAAGTATTCATTTGCAAAGCCTGAATTTAAAATAAATTCTGATTTAAAAAACCTTTACTTTGTCCATATCATGAAATTGAGTGAATTTTTCCAAATGTATTCAGAGTTGGTGGAAATCACAGAGAAATATCATTCAAATATTTTATTACATTTACAATTTTACAAAGTCCCAAGCTAAGTGATTTTCAAAAAAAAATTAAAAATATACTTTACATGATGATTAGGAACTCAGTTTTCAGCATAACAAAGCACAAAAATTTTCTTCTGACATTTTACATTGTATCTTGCTTTAGTATTATACTTTTTGAAATGCTTTATTTACATCTTAATAGTAGATCTATGATTATCTTATTTTTGTTCTGTACTTTAAAAAAAAAAGCTAGCCGGGCTTGGTGGCTCAGCCTGTAATCCCGCGCCTTTGGGAGGCTGAGGTGAGTGGATTGCCTGAGCCTGCGGGTTCGAGACCCGCCTGGGCAGCGAGACCTCATCTCTACAATAAATCAAAAAGTCAGCCGGGTGTGGTAGCGCATGCCTGTAATTCCGGCTACTTGGAAAGGCTGAGGTGGAAGGATCGCCAGAGCCCAGCAGGTCGAGGCTGCGGTGGCCGGGAGCGGCCACTGCACTCCAGTCTGGGCGACAGAGTGAGACTCCAACTCAAAAAAAAAAAAAGCTTTGCCTTAAATTACATCAGAAGACTATGGATTTCTTATATTTAGCCTACAATTAAAGAATGAAGAAAACATATTACACCTAAATTTTTAGAGACTTCCTAATTATTGCTTTGAACAAGATATACTTTCAACCTTCAGTGAAGGAGAGCAGATCCAGAGCAGACTTCCTTCTGTCTCTCTGCCCTCATTACAATTTTACCTTGACCTTGGCTCACTCACTTCAGGGCATAAGGACAACTGAGTAGGGATCTCCTTTGATGAAAGGCAGAGGACTGTGATAAAGTCCACATGGGAGAGAGAGGGGAGGAGAGTTGACTTTTGTGCTGAAAAATGATGATTAATAAAAACAGAAACTCTCTACCCCCTTCCCATGTTTAATTCTGTGTACAGACTCAAGGCTAGCACCCATGATCCTCTTAAATTTATTGTCTATTGACAGAAATACGGCAGAGGCTTTCAACACAAATGTAACTCATTACAGAGAAATTCTTACCCTTTTGAAATACCACATTATCAAAGAGAAAAAGTCAACAAACAGGTACTCTGAGTTATAATTTTACAGTGCAAACTCAGGCTAAGGTTGCAGGAATTAGCAAAACATTGAAGGTTAGACTGAGAATCAACTTTTTACAAATGTAGCAAGGACAGTAAAAGCAATATATTTAGAGAGATTGAGACTGTGCTCTCTCCTTATAGCTTAAAACAACACAATTAAAACATCTTTATAAATATAACTACGTGTGTGGAAGATGCAGATCCAGGTAAGGGAGAGAAAAGAAAAGAATATTCTGAATTTGGGAGCTTTCATTATACAACCTCAAACATGATGAAAGGTTCCCTATGATGTTGAACCCATGACTAAGTTTCAACCTCTCCTGCCATGGATACTTTTATCAGGAGTTCATTGTGAAACCACTTAGCTGAAGAAAGGAGCTGACTCACAATTACTCTCTGAGTCATTCTGTGGATTTGGTTGAGTCCTCCTTCTGCCGTGGATGTTGCCTGGTGGGCACTGACATTTAATACAATGAAACTCATTCTTTCTGCTCACTCCCACAGATTCTTCCATATATTTCTCTCTCCCAGATCTCCTTACCACTGACCCTCCAATCTTGTTCTTCCAGCCAGGTCACTGACAAGCTAAGCCACTTGATATATCCAAAAGCATATTAGATATCACACGAAGTCCCTGCTAGGGAATTGAGGGTCTATGTGTCAATTAATTCTCCCTCCTCCTGTTTTATATTCTTCTTCCTCTACACCCTTTGAATTAATACCCTTAGGATCTACTTCTAAGATTATCTTCAGCCGGGCTCGGTAGCTCAGCCTGTAATCCCGTGCCTTTGGGATTGCCTGAGCCCGTGGGTTTGAGACCCACCTGGGCAGGCGAGACCTCATCTCTACAACAAATCAAAAAAATTAGCTAGGCGTGGTAGTACACGCCTGTAGTTCCAGCTACTTGGAAGACTGAGGCGGAAGGATCCCCGGAGCCCAGCAGGTCGAGGCTGCAGTGGCCAAGAGCGGCCACTGCACTCCAGTCTGGGCGACAGTGAGACTCCAATGCAAAAAAAAAAAAAAGAAAAAGATTATCTTCTAAGTTCCTTTGGACACATTTCTGGCTTGCCCTACATCTCCTTCAGAAAATAATATCTCTCTTCCTGTAACAAGCCCAGCAAGTCCCCAGTTGAGTTTGCTGAGCTATGACTCTGATTATGGGTATGCTAGCCAGGAGGTGAAATGCCACAGGTTCTCAGAAAAGCAAGCTTTGTCTTATAAAGTGCTGGTCCCTTTGAAGTCTTTGCATAATTCTCAAGCAAAGGGGGTGAGGGAGACATTTCTGCAGACCCAAAGGATTTGGAGGAAACTGGAGATTCAAGGTTCTTGACCATGGAAATGTCCCCTTTCCAGGTATTACCTTCTCTAGATCGATAGGATCTTTATCCAGATCCTATCTTTGGCATGAGAGATATGTCTATGCTGAGAATTCAGCATCTCTGATCTTCTGCTCTACCCAACCTTTAGCTGTGCCAGGATGTGAGCGAAAAATCCTCCCTAAGTGCTCCAAGGAGTGTCTGTGACTCTCACACTGTCCTTTCCCTTGAAGCCTGTTATTTTTCCTTTTTTCTTTTCAGGGGCTCAGTGATGCTTAGCTTTAGCCACCCAGTTTCATAGTCCATTATGCTTACTTTTTCTATGGCACCTCTCATTATACCCCAAATATTGCACTGGCCTGTGTATCTTCCTCCACCTGTACCTATCCCAGCCCACCACGGTAAAAGTCTTAGCAGTCACACAGCTTCAGCACCCTAGAGATCAACATATTATCAAAACTCCGCCTACCACTAGGGATGAAGGTCATCATTCCCATCCACTACATGATAAATCAACTCCACAGTCTCATCCACAATGACTGTTACCTAGACCATCCCAGGTATCAAATATCTTAGGTGAAGTTTCCTAGGAGTAGACACTGAGTTTGGTGAATCACATTTAAATGATTAATTGGAGAAGTGCTCTAAGGAAAAGTGAACGAGGAAACCAGGATAGGATAGAGGGAAAAGACAAACATCATGTGTTATTGACTGGAGGCCAACTTCAGTGAGATACTGATATAGTTGGGATATTTATACCCTAATGTGACCCCCAATGTAAGAAGTGGGGCCTGCTAGGAGTTGTTGGGCTCATGCAGGAAGATCCCTAATGAATGACTTAGTGCCCTCCCCATGATAATGAGTGTGTTCTTTCTTTATTAATTCATGTGAGACGTGGTTGTTTAAATGAGGTTGTTAGCACAGTACTTCTCTTGCTTCCTCTCTCACTATGTTATACACCTGCACCTCTTCCCTTTCTGCTAGATTGTAAGCTTCCTGAAGTTTCACCAGAAGCAGATGCTGGTACTGTCTCCTGTACAGTCTGCAGAACCTTGAGCCAAATAAACTTTTCTTAAAAAATAAATTACTCAGTCTCAGGTGTTCCTTTATAGCAATGGAAAATGGACAAATGTAGATACTATGAGAAAATTCTACATTCTGGAGTACAAATTACACTACAAAAATCAGTCCTAAATGTATTTCTTTCTAGGAATCAGCAAAATTATTCAGCAAAAGTCTAAATAGAAAATATTTTAGGCTTTTCAGGACCTTTTGTATCTGTTACTACTGTTTTGTCATTGCAGTGTGAGACAATTTTTAAACAAATGGACATGGCTGTGTTTCAATGAAACTTTTTTTTTTAAATTTCGAGTTGGGGTCTCACTCCGTCACCCAGACTGGAGTGCAGTGGCATGCTTCCGGCCATCACAGCCTTGACCCGCTGGGCTCTGGTGATCCTTCTGCCTCAGCCTTTCCAGTAGCTGGAACTACAGGCATGCACTACCACGCCCAGCTAATTTTTTAAATTATTATTTATTGTAGAGATGAGGTCTCGCCAAGTTGCCCAGGCGGGTCTCGAACCCACGGGCTCAGGCAATTCACTCACCTTGGCCTCCCAAAGCATGGGATTATAGGCTGAGCCACTGAGCTCAGCCCCTCAATGAAACTTTATTCATAAAACAAGTAGTGGGTTGGATTTGATTGAGCTACAGGCTAGTTGTAATTTGCCGCTCTAGGGGAAAATGGTTCCATTTGGCTGAATATCTTGAAACTAGAATGCAACTTGCTGTTATTCGTCAACATTCTCAAAAGATGATGGATAATACTACACTGGCAGTGAAAAGGATCTGAGAAGGAGGAAGTGACAACTGAACTGAGTCTTGGAAAAAAACTGAATGCAACATAAGCAGAGGCATGAAGACGGGCATTGTAAAGTGCTATGTATGCAAAGAACTACAATCAGTTTGAATGATAAAAGATGAAGCTGGAGAAGTAGATTGATAGCTGTAGTGGATAAGAAGAGTCTCTGGGAAGGTTAAGGTAGAGAGGTGGGGTGGTCTCTGCAGGAGCCATGGTCTTTTGTTGCTAAATCCATATATTCATATAGGGAGTTTTAATCATTTACTATCCATAATACTTAAAACTTGCTCATTTCAATTCTCTTTCATACCCAAAGTGTGATGACTTAGCCCCAGCTTTGGTGTTGCCTGCAGTTGGATGGTAGCATGTATCTTCAACATGACTTTCCAACAGTGAAGTGGGATTTGAATCTTTGATCAATGTGCTTTCTCCCCCCCCCCAATCTTCTTTGAACTAGCAGCAGATGTTTCTCTAGATGTCAGGGTAAAGTTTATGAGGATGACATGTAGGTATTTGCTGTTGCTAAATGAAGCCAAATCATCTAGATGTAATTCACACCTTGGTCTATTAGTTCCATTCTTTGGCCAATAACCAAATTCATTTTGTACCAAATCTCAGGGAACCATCTGTTCAAATCAGAGGCTGCTATAATGCAAACAGCCTCTTGTGATCTTTTTGCAAAACAAAATGCCAATAAAAATATTTCCCTCCATCCTTTCTTTTTGGTGGCCTTGCTGCCAAGGTTGTTTGAGAGAAGTAGCCACCAACAGACTTTTAAGAATACTCTTTTTTTGTACAAGGAGGGACTCAAAAAAACTGGAATCTTTGTTATTAAAAATTGAGTATTTATTCTTGTATGTTTAAACTTCAATCACCTTCAAAGTACTCTTCATTTGATGGAAACACCTATCAAGATACTTTTTCCACTGTTCAAAACAGTTTTTGAATTTGTCCATTTTTATGTCTTTTAGTGTTTTTGCCATTTTTGTTTCACTTCTTCCACATCAGCAAAACATATTCCTTTGAAGACTTTTTTTTTAATCTGAGGAAACAAAAAATTGATCAGGGTGTTATTAGGTGAATGGGGAGAGTGGGGCACAGAGGTCCTACCATTTTTCGTTAAAAACTTCTGAACACTCAGTACAAAGTGTGGACAGGTGTGCTTGTAAATTGCCCATCACAAAATGGGAAAACACATTGAAAGGATAGCAAAATAGACAAATAAATTGATGCAGAATGCAGCCTTCCACAACAACACTAGCTGGTACACTGATGCTGATGGGTGCCGAGAACACTGATCTAGAGGGGGAGGCCTGTATTACAAGGAGTCGCCCTCCAAAAAATAATTGTTTTGGGGGGGTTCCCCCTCATCTATATAGGCTGGTTTGGAATGACAAAATCCAAGAAGAAGTGAGAACAAATAACAAATAACAGCTGTATTGATATCTCAAGTTTTAGGTGACAGTTAATTGAACTAGGATAGTCTAAGTGTGAGAAAGTTTAAGAAAGCTAGCTTTCTAGAAAATAGACCATGCAGATAATAGTGGTGGCCTCTGAGAAGTAGGTCAAAGCATTTTTATTGTATTCTCCAAATATCTACAAAATATTTTTATATGTAATTTATTAATATGATTATTCCCTTTCACAATAAAAAGTAATAAATTGTGCTTTATTAAATAAATTACCTTTTTTAGTCTGAATCAGTTCTCTTGTATAAAAATAGTCTGTATGCATCAGCATGTGGCAGGCATGTGTCCTAGAAAGTTATTAACATGCTCTGATATTTATGTAATACCTGTACTCCAGATAAATGACTTCAGGTCTTCATATTGTATACCAGAATAGGAATAAATGTATTAGCTATTCTTTCAACGCCTGAAGGTTCTACAAAATTCTGACATATAATAACAATGTGCTGAACAGACATCAGCCCCCCCACCAAAAAGCTCTTTTCATTTCTGGAATAAACAATAACATTTTTCTCTTTTTGAAGTAGCACAACACAGTAATCAGTATCATGTCTATTGATAGAGAAGAGGAATTTTGATGACCAAAATCAGACATTCTCTAAGAGTTAATATTACACTTGTAAATTTGTGTTGTATCTCAAGGTATTGAGGACCAAAGTCTGATAAAGTTTAGAGAGCATATAACAGATACAAATTTATGAAATATCACTAAAATTGTGTATATAACTTCTCCTGATTAACACACAAAATAATTTGAGGCAGGTAACTCCTTTGGGTCCCCTCCCACTGTGGGAGCTTTTCTGTCCTCTCAATAAATCTTGCCCTCTAAATAATAATAATAATAATTTAAGGCTATTTAGTGATCCCTTTGGGAAATAAAAATGCATTGTTACTCTCCATTCAGAATTCATGGCTCTCATAGATGTAAGGTAACGTAAGCCTAACTTCAGGTTGAAAATTAGGGAAACACTATTAACCCATTGTCAAAAAGAGAAAACCCTGAATGATTCTAGTTCCAACCATGGCAACTGGCTGCCAACTTATAGGGAAGCACAGTAAATTTGGAGCACGCAAATCACTACCCAGTTCTTATTCATAAGCAATCTTCTTCCTAACACCCTCTGGTGTCTTATCCAAGTTCATGGTTTTAAATGCCTTCACAGACATCTCATGGTCTCCTCCCTTTCAAGCAAGTTATTTACTTTCAAATCCCCAGGTGCTTGCTTGGTTTTGGATGACCTATTGTAATGGAATAAATGACATCATTTATTTTTTTATCTCTTTCTATTTCCCATCTCCCCAAAATTTCTCTGGGTATGCTTTTTCATAAATAATATATATATATATATTAGTTTTAATATATATAAATTATAATATATAAATCAGTTATTGGTCTTTGCCCAATCTTTCTACAAAATCTATGGTATGTGAAATAAGTTTAAAAAGCACACTCAGCTACTAAGTCCAAATAAGTGAAGTAAAAATAGTTGTAGAACCACTTTTCCAGCAAAATTGTCTAAGAGTTCACCCGTCTTATACCAAAGAAAGAGAGGTGACCAGTCTGAGACATGAGTTACCTTGCTGGAAGCTATGTCAAATTTAAGAGGGAAGATGGGTGAAGAAAAGAAAGAAAAGTTAATGCTTTATTACTCAGATATTTACTTCAAAGTGCCAACTCTTTTTAGTTGTTATCATTTCTTTAAATTACTTGTCATTGTTTCATTTCTTTACCCAGGAACTAGGTGAAAACCACATTTTAATGACTTAATCTTTCTTATATTGCATTCATCTTCCCACGTCTTCCCCAGTAAAACATTAGCATACATTCACTGCAAGTATGCGCCAACTACCATTACTCCGGACAGATATGGGGCTTCTGAATCTGTAATTAGAAAACAGGTTTTATTGTTGTGCCATATTAGATTACTATTATTATTAGTTATTATTATTATTAGACTAACCCCTGATTAGACCACCTTGAAGCCAAAGCTTTGCCACTGCAACTGGTAAAGAAGTAACACTACCTCTCACTAAATATAATAAACAGAAAAACAGTACGAGGCCTGCATCAAGGGTGTGTCAACACGTGGAAAGACAGAGTGCTGCATGTGGTATTCTAGTTTTAATGTAAAATGTTCTTCATCGCCTATTACATTAGTAAGACCAAGGTCAATGAAAACATGGCATGAGACTTTTTAGCTGGGAATAGACTGCTTTACTCTCTAAATTTTGATAAAAATCTTAATTGTCTCCCCCTCAGGTATTAGTATATTTTTGGATAATTGGTACTATACACATGAGGGGTTTATTAATTTATCTGAGAAGAAGAGGGATGAATCTTACGTGTTTGTGTCTTTGCAGGGGATAGGAGGTAAGAGAGAAGAAAGCATGGGTTCACTTTTCCATCAGTCTGAAGAGCTGGTTTTATATCCTATTAAGAGAAGACTGTTGGGGTTGTATTCCTGAATAAATTCATAGCACTGTAGATGATAGGGAATTTGAGATCATTGAGTAGAAAATATTTCTTTTAAAACATCCACCCCTGCTCTTATGACAGACCAGGAAACAACTTGGTAATGGGCACCCTGAACATTGTAAGTCTGCCATTAATATTACTTTTATAGATGAGAGTGTTAGTGCAGGCAGTGAAGAGTTGCCTGAAAAAGGGCTACTTAGGTGAGAAATTATTAGGTGACTTGCAGAAATAACTGAGGGAGATTTGAGGTTTGGAAATGAGCTGTGTCAGGGCTAAGAGTCATCTTAATTCTATTATGGATGTAGCTCATTTGTACTTATAGACTGGTAAGATATGGGGAAATTTGGGTTACAAAAATTATTACAATAATGTATTTTTTAAATTTATTTTTATTTTATTTTATTTTTAAATTTTTTTTTAACTTAGGGTGAAGTGGAAGGATCACCTGAGCCTATACAATAATGTATTTTACCGAAAAAAGTAATTTATGAAGAGAAAGACAATTCCTCAATTTAAAGATTTTTTAATTTGAAAACTGTTTTTTGTTTTTATTTTATTTCCTTGATCACCAGTATATTTCTTCTTTTTCTTATCGTGAATGGATCCTGGCTACTCTCTTGTTTCTAACAATTTCCCCAAATGTATTCACTTCACTTTTTAAAATGTCTTTTTCTTGGAGAAATAAGGTAAACTAAAAATAAAATACAAAAACAAACAAATAAAAATATCCCAACAAGCCTAAAAGCAATAGCACCACCGTCTGTGTTTCTCATCAACTTTCTTATGTGTTCTTATTACTTCGTCTTCAATGTTACAACTCTTGGTTCTGACATTCGGTTCTATGATTGTGTTTTAGTCTTCCAATTCATAAGACCCAAATTACCAAAGAGAAGGGAGACAAAACATATAACTTCTACTAAAAATCAGTCTGTTATCCCAGAGTAATCTCTAAGAGAAAGGCATGGGAAAAAAATAAAATTCAACTGGTCAAACCCATATTTTCATTTAATTCTAACTGAAGTAACTCAAAGATACTAAAAGTTGCCATCACATAGAAGTATATCTACAAAAATAAGCCATCTTAATATGAAAATATGTGACTGGCATTTAAACTCTGAATTAGGATGAATAATTAAAGACGCGGCATGTTGTTTCTGAAAAGTCACCATTGGTGGGTCTTGTAACCTCTCCTAATCAAAACACTTACTGGAATATCATAGCTTTTTATACATGTTATGACCAAAGTAATAATAAAAATATAGATTTTGGAATTTAGATCACGTTGTGTTTATTTAGTCTTAAACCAAAAAAAGGCAAGATATAATTTAATGATAGTCTTTAAGCAGAATTTCTCTTTTCTGATTCTTCTAGTAGAAAGAACTGATTTTTTTTTTCCTTTTATAATCTTAACACTTCACAAGAAAGCTACTGTAAACATTATGAACCTCTTTGTACTGAGTATTCATAGATAACGGTTGAGGGATTTTTGTTTGTTTTTTTTTAGTTATCTTAGCTGGAGGTATTAATAAAGACAGAATATTTTATACTGTCTTTTTTCTAGATAGGACAAATAGTCTTTCTCATTCCTCTCCAATAATTCCAATTATAATATTTGGCAAAAAAATATATATATATACACACACACATATATATGCACACACACATATATTCATATATACACATATATACATATGTATATATGTACATATATAATATTTATTTGAGCAATGCTTTTTGATAGAAATTTTTGTGATAATTAAAATATTTTATATATGTACTATCCAATATGATATCCATGTGGCTATGGAGCACTTGAAATTGAAATAGGGACCAAGCGCTTAATTCACAGACACTGATACCAAAAGTACAAGTTATAAAAAGGAGAGGTTTATTAGCCAAGGGCCGGGCCAGTGGCTACCTGCCTGCTGGACATGCCAGTCCCACAGCAAGGGCCCCCGTTTGCTGTAGGGGCTTGCTTAAATGGGGCAAAACCACATTGGGACTTCCCAAGTGGGTCAAACCGCAACATCCTGGAGGCCTAGGTACTTTTCAAGCAATGCTAGTGGGGTTCACAGAAGCAAAAAAAAGCTGTTAAACAGTTTAACCTAGCTAGCAGGTGCTGTTGCCAGTTTCCAGGAAGGGAACTTTTTTAACTGTGCAAAGGCTGAGTACATGCTTAACTGTGCAAAGGCTGAATTTATGCTTAGCCTAATTTTTTGACATTGTAGATGTCTTTTTAAGTCCCCTTCCAGTTGTTTCTGGAGTTAAATCATTGACTTTTCATACAGGGATTATATTGAGTTCTGAGGACCATTAATTTTACTGATGACACACTATTTTTAACATAACCAAGGAGACTTATGTATGGGTCTCGGTTTTTCCAAGGAGCAATAGTTTCGCACCCCCATGCAGCACAGTGGTATTGTCCTGCTTTGTGACAATGGGCTGGTCCCAATGCCCTGCAAGCATAAAAGCCAACAGATTTAAGTCATTTTTTGCATGCTAAGGTGCTGCATTCATCAGTGTGTGTGCCCCCAGGGTTAGACCTGGCCATAATTTACAAAGGTCAAAATTAAAGACAGGCTGCCTGCTTCCTCTGTAGGTGGCAGTTACGGTCCCAGTGATGGTATTTCTCAGTTCCCAGGAATAGTTCCCTGGAGTATAGGGTTTACATGGGTTAGGCCAACAGGCCTCAAGCTGGGGAAAGTTTGCAAGGAATATGATTAAGATACTGGGGGCCGCAGAAGTCTTATCTTTAGAGGATCTTCTCCAGTAGCTAGTTTGACCACTTTCCATGTCTCAGGGGGCATGGTGGTGGCTGCCTTTACTTGTGAATGATGAATCTAGGGGTGGACACCGCTGACTTTGATGACCATAGGAGTAGTAAGGATTACTATGTGGGGCCCTTTCCACGTTGAGGTGAGAGCCTTAGCTTTGTGTCATTTTATACAGACCTGGTCACCGGGCTAGAACGGGTATGGATGTTCAGAACTGGTTTCTAGAAGGCTGCCTTCACGGTCTCAGTGACAGCTTGCTGAACTCTTTGAAGAGTCTGCAGTGACTGAAGCAAATTATGATTAGACAGTTCCAGTGCTTTTTCCAGTTCAATTTTTGGAAGTAATGGTGGGGGCCATCCAAACAGAATTTCGAAGGGGGTTAGACCCTTGATGTAGGTGGTACACCCGGCCCTTAAGAGGGCATAGGGAAGGAGTGTTACCCAACCTTCACCAATCTCCAGGGTTAACTTGGTCAAGGTCTCTTTAAGCGTCCAATTTATTCTTTCTATTTGTCCTGAGCTCTGGGCGTGATAAGCACAATGTAAGTTCCAATTTATCCCCAAGGTTTTTGCAATACCTTCAGTAAGTTTAGAAATAAATGCTGGGCCATTATCTGAGCCTTTTGAGACAGGGAGTCCATATCTTGATATGATGTTATTTAAGAGCTTTTTACTGTTACAGAAGCAGTTTCAGTTTTTGTAGGAAATGCCTCAACCCATCCCAAGAAGGTGTTTACCAAGACCAATAGGTATTTATATCCATATTGACCAGGTTTGACTTTTGTAAAGTCTATTTCCCAATGTCTCCCGGGGGTTAGTCCCCTATCTCGGACCCCTTGGGTGGATACACTGACCGTAGCATCATTAGTCTGCTGGCATGACACGCAGCCTTGAATGAGCTCCTGGGCATGCTGATCCAGATGAGGGAGATATAATTTTTTCCTTACAAGTTTGGTTAGTTTTGTCCTTCCCAAATGAGTACCTTCATGGAGCTGCCTTAGATTTGTTGTCCCAGGACTCGAGGGAGGAAGGTCTGCCATCCTGAAGTTGAAGCCATCCGTCTGAGTTTGAGGTTGTCTTCAATTTTTGTGCAGTGAGGAGGTCCTCTTCTGTATATTTTGGTGGCTCACATAGAATTGGAGGAGGCAGCGGCAGCAGGCAGGTCGTTCTGCAGTAAGCAATTTCTTTGGCTGCTTGATTTGCTTTTCTATTTCCTATTGCCTCTTTTGAGTTTCCTTTTTGGTGGCCTGGGCAATGGATGATGGTGACTTGTTTGGGACCCATATTGCTGCCAGGAGGTCTAAGACCTCTGCTTTATTTTTTATAGTTTTCCCCTCTGTGGTGAGCAATCCCTGTTCCCTGTAAATTGTCTCATGAACGTGTGCAGTTGCAAACGCACACCTGCTGTCAGTGTACATGTTGACAACTTTTCCTTCACTTGCTTTTAGGGTCTTGGTTAGGGCAATCAGTTCTGCTTTTTGGGCCAATATTCCCTGCGGAAGAGGCTCAGCCCAAATGTTCCCTGTAGAGTGACCACTGCTGCCCTTGCATACCTTACCCCATTCTGGATGAAACTGCTGCCATCGGAGAAAAGCATTAGGTTGGAGTTTGTTCTCAGGACATCGGTTAGGTCCCAGCACAGCTTCTGGAACTCAGTTGTTTCAAAACAACAATATGGAGGCCCCGTGGGACTTTCTTCTGGTAGTAAAGTTGTGGGGTTTAAACTGGGGGTATGCCGGAACTTGATGTGGGGTTGATTTAAAGGCAGCGCTTGATAGTGAGTTATTCAGGCATTCGACATTCATTTGTCAGGGTCCCCTTGGAGTAAAGACTTCATGGCATGCAAGGCCATGACAGTCAGATTCTGCCCCAATGTTAGTCTGAGTTCTTTACTAACATAGCAATGGCTGCTCTAACCCACAAGCAGGGCAGCCAGCCTGAGGCTACCGGGTCCAGTTTTTTTGACAAGTAGGCGACCGGCCTATTCCATGTGCCAAGTTTTTGGGTTAGGACCACCGGGCAACACCTCATTTTTCATTCACATAAAGGTGGAAAGGTTTTTTAATATCTGACAAGGCCAGGGCCGGAGCTGAGACCATGGGGTTTTTAAAGGCTTGAAAAGCTTTGCTCCCCTCCAGTGTCCATTTAAAATTAGCCCCTGGTTCCTTGCTTACTTTATAGAGGGGTTTTGCTAGTTCAGCAAACTTAGGAATCCGTAGTCGGCAGTATCCTACAGTTCCCAAGAATTCTCAGACCTGCCTTTTGCTTCCTAGGGCCAGGATACCTGCTATAGCCCAAATGCACTGGGCAGTCAGGGACATTATGCTATGGAGTTTTTTGCCCGGTGCCAGTTCCCCTTTTCCCTGTTGGCTGCTTGGGTTTAATTTCCTGTATAGCTGCTGGCTGCTACTCCATTGGCCATTTTTTTTGGTTTGTTGGTTTTTAAGCAAGTCCCTGTTATTACAGACCTTTTGGGCTACCTCGGTTAATTCTGATAAACTTTTCCCTTTTCTCAAATTTTTCAATTTTCTGCATTTTTTTTCTTATATCAGGGATGGACTAGGAGACAAAGGCTATAACTAAAGTCCTTCGATTTTCTGGAGACTCGGAGTCTATGGGAGTATACATCCAATAGGACTCCATAAGGCATTCCAGAAAAGCTGCAGGAGATTCCTGTGGGCCCTGAGTTACCTCACTTACCTTAGACAAATTTGTGGGCCGCCTGGCAGCAACCTGGAAACCCCCCGCTAGAGTCCAGTGATAGGTGGTGAGACACTCCCTACCGTGATCAGTGTTCAGGTTCCAATTAGGCGTCTCAGCAGGAAAGACACAGTCCACACGGTCCTGCTCTGCTGGTCTGCTGTCTGGTCCCAGGATGAATTTCCTTGCCTCCTGACAGATTTGTTCTCTTTCCTCTGGAGTAAAAAGGGCTTGAAGGAGCTGTTGGCAGTCATCCCAAGTGGGTTAGTGGGTGAGGAAAACAGTTTTCAAAAGACCTATGAGGCTCTGAGGTTTTTCAGAGAATGCCAGATTTTGGTGCTTTCAATTGTAAAGATTACTAGTAGTACTAGTACCATAAAGGACTGACCTCCCTAGCCTCCCACATCTAGTCCTGGGGCCTGTCTCAGGGAGGACTGTAGAAGTTTGTGACTGACTTCCCCAAAGACGAGTTGGGGCTAGTCAGTTTATCGGGGGTGGTTGGGACCTTGGGAGATGCATGGGGAAGAGGGGGATAAAGGGGCTGATATGAGGACCCACTCCTGGTGAGTGATGGGTTGAGAACCTTGTGGGCCCTCTGCTACCGCTCAGATGTAGAGTAGGGTGGAGGAATTTTATTGTACTCTGGTGGACTCTGGAGGACCGAAGGTTTGGCTTTTGGAGTTTCCTGTAGGGCTAAAACATGAGAAGAATTAACTTTCATTTTGGCTTTTTCCATCCATGATGGCTGCTGCATTACCAGGAGGTATCAGGTAGTGATATATGGGATGTGGTCCGGGTGGTGTTGATAGATGAACTGTTGGGTCTTCCCCACTATGGCAGGGTTGAAGGTCCCCCCTGCCAGGGGCCAGCTGCAACTAGAAAATGTGGGTCATTCTAGGGAACAAAAGGTGGTTAGGTTTCCTTGGTTTACCTGATAATTCAACTGCTGTGCTGCTTCTTGGAAATTTTTGAAGTGGCATAAAACCAGTTATAGAGGGGTGTCAGGCTTAGAACACTGCTGCCTCATAATATTGATAGCAATGACAGACACAACAGTGATTAACACTGAACAAATAAAGACAATAACACAAACTGAACGGACAGACCTAACTGCCCGAGGGCAATACCGGAGGGCCCAGTGATGACTCACTGGGACCTCAGATCCAGGATTTCGTGCTGCATCCAGCTTTCCTGTGGGTCCAACTAGAAGTGCGCACAAACAGAACAGGAACTTGACTCAACTCTCAGAGGGCTCTGGGGATGTTGTGAGTCTGCCAGAGACAACAATCAGTCATTTGCGAGTTCACAGACTCACCAGGCCCAACGAACACTGAGGTTCGTGAGTATGCAGACCCACAAGGTCAGCCAGTGACTGGGGCTGGGGATTAAGCTCTCGGATCTCCTGGACGAGCCCCCAAATGAAATAGGGATCAAGCGCTTAATTCACAGACACTGACACCAAAAGTACAAGTTTTAAAAAGGAGAGGTTTATTAGCCAAGAGCTGGGCCGGTGACCACTTGCCTGCTAGATATGCCAGTCCCACAGCAAGGGCCCTCCTTTGCTGTAGGGGCTTGCTTAAATGGGGCAAAACCACCCTGGGACTTTCCAAGTGGGTCAAACGGCAACATCCTGGAGGCCTAGATACTTTTCAATCAATGCTAGTGGGGTTCACAGAAGCAAAAAAAAAAAAAAAAAAAAAAAAAAGCTGTTAAACAGTTTAACCTAGCCAGCAGATGCTGTTGCCAGTTTCCAGGAAGGGAACTTTTTTAACTGTGCAAAGGCTGAGTACATGCTTAACTGTGCAAAATCTGAGTTTATGCTTAACCTAATTTTTGACATTGTCTTTCTAAGCCCCCTTCCACAAAATGTGCCTAGTTTGAATAAAGAACTGAATTTTTATTTTAATTTAATTTCACTTAAATAGCCACACATGGCTAGTGGCTACCACATCAAAAAGTCAACAACATAAATTAAGATTTGGACTACCTTTAGGTTTCATTTGATACAACTGATTTTATTGAGGTAATACTTATGCTTTAACATTGAAACAGAAAGTAAGGGGAATTAACCTCTAGTGTCAAGTTTTGCACTCTCCTATAAAACAGCTTAGTTGACACATTTTGTTAATAAGGAATATCAATCGTTTCCCTTTCTCTTTTTAAATTTGGAGTGGACTTAACTATCTATGGAAAATGATGAATCGCCTTACTTAGATGAATTATTAATATATTCTAAAGGTGATTAGAGTACAAATTACAGGTGCTGCTTACAAAGAAAAAATAAAGCTTACATAACTCTTTGCCCATTAATTTGGAATGTGGAATGCTGAGGTTTATGAACTCTCTCCCTTCAACTTAGATGATACTATTTTCCCAGCTGTTAGAGATGTCATTTCCCCTCTCCACTCACCCTATACACACAATCCATTGGCTGAGCACGATTCACTTCTCCAGGGATCTAGAATAACTCTAAATGATCTGCTTTATTCGTTTTCTTTTTTCCTCTGGAAAAGTTGTACTCAGAAAACCAGCGACATTAGCTTGGGATAGAAGCACAGAAGAGTGAAATCAAAAGTTATTCTTCTCCATGCTCTGGTTAAGGAATATGCTCAGCCCTTTCCACTCTTTCCTATGCACATCTCTCAAGTGGTGGTGGTAAACTTGACTCAGGATTCACTTTCAAAACATTGTGTCTATTACTCTAGCAGCTGATTTTTTTTTTTTCACTTAAAAAAATCCTGACATTTTACCCTGTGGTGTTAGATATTAGTCGCTGTTCATTGGAATGTACTCGGAAGTTTAATGATTAGAATTTTATGTTTTCTTTCTGTCACCCTGAGCTTAGAGCAAAGTACCCTGGATAAATGTTGACTCAGCTATATCCACTTCTTAAATTAAAGTGCTTTACTTTCTGTGTCCCAACTTTTAAAGCAAACACAGGAAACAAGAGATGTAAAACAATTTCTGCATGTGTCATGGTTTCAAAATCAATAAAGCTTCAATTGCCATACAGGTTCTTTAAACTTTAATGAAGAATGGATTAGTTGGTGAATGGGGGAAACTCAAGCCTCTATCACAAGTTACAGTCCAGGATCCTTGCAATGTTTCTTGAACCCTATTAAGTAACTGTTTTTGGTGCCCAGTATTTCAACATTCCACATTTTTAAAGTAAGAAGTATCTAAATTATTTCAAAGGAAAAAGCTATCTTTTCATGATCACATACTCTTACTCATTACATTGAAAATTCACAGACATCGCTTCAGTCACTTCCTTTCAACAGAGACTGTTTACAAGGAAATGAGATTGAATTTTAAGTGAGTGGGAGGCCAATGACACTTTCTCTCCTTGATTTCACCTTCCATTGTCTTAAAACTACTTAAACTAGCTCCAGACACACAATGAACATCAACATTTATATAGTAAACAGTGACCTAATTATATAAGGAAACTCCTTATGCATATGCAGTCTTAAAATGAATTTAGTTACATAAAATAGCCTAAAAATTCGTTATAAATTTGATTGTTTCTATTTAAATTTTATTTAATTTTTAAATTTTTTCTCCAAGAGACCAATAAACTACAATTATTATTTATATATATGCATAATTTCTTTGTACATTTACTTAATTAAAAAATTAGCACTTTAAATTAATAGTTCTAAATGCTCCACTGCTAATTTCTTATCACCTGAGCAGTTATCTGATTCAGGTAAATGAATTTCTGTAAGTGGTGGACTCCTCACAAGCAAATAAAGGGCTGTCATGTCTAGCTCTGTTTTTGTAATTTTTCATTTATTTATTCATAGAACAGACCTAAATAGCATATTCTGTAGGACAGGTACTCTCTTAATACTGTGAAAAAGAAGACAAAAGTCTCTGATCTCATGAATATTCCATTCTAAGAGAAGATATAAACATACAAATATATAACTACATAAATAACATATGTATCAATTGAGAATCATGCTATGAAGAAAAATAAAGCAAAGTATAGAGGTACTACGAGGGTGATGGTGGCGGCTGCAGTCTTAAATATGAAGACCAGGAAATTCCTCTTTGTGGAAATGGCATTTATAGATGTGAATAGGGAGAATGTAAGTCCTCCAGATGTCTAGAGGGAGACAGGAAACAGCAATTGCTAAGGACCTTAAAGGAAGCATGTGTGGCATGGATACTGAATAGCACAGGGGCCAATATGGACAGAGCTGACTGAACAAGAAAGATGGGATTAGATGATGTGGTCAGAGAGATCAATAGAATAGGGGTGGAGGGTGGAGTATATGGAGTCTTTTTGATGTCTAGAGAGACTCTGGCCTTCACTCTGTGTCAAATTGGAAAACACTGAGACACTGGAAGATTTTGAGTTGAATAGATTCATGATTTGACTTCCGTTCTAATAAGCTAACTCTGCATGCTGGGTTAGTAATAGGCTGTCAGAGAACTAAGGCAGTAAAATCCTAGCAAGAGATAATAGTTGTTTGAACTCACAAATAGTTTATAAAAGTCATGAGATTATGGATATATTTTGTACATAGAGAAAGCTCAAATGGCAGATACATTTAACGTAGAATATTAGTCAAGGAGCTAACCTAAGGTTTATTTGTACATTTTAAACCTGTTATCTATGCAGTACTTCTCAGATAGTTGAGTGGAAATGGTGGGTAGAAACTCAGATACATGAATCTGTAGTCAGAGGAGAATTCTAAGTTAGAGATTTGAAATTGAGACTTAGCAATGTATTTTAACCCATGAGACTGGATGAGAGTTCTCCAAGGTAGTGAGTGTAGATAGCAAAGAGGAGAGATCCAAGAGTGATCCCTTTGTCACACAAATTTTTTAAAGTTAACAAATCAGGAGACACAAAAAAATACAGCAGGGAATGAGAGCCAAGGAGAGTCTGTTGACCTGAAGGGGAGTGAAGAGAGAGTTTCAGGAGGAGGGAATGACCAACTGTGTAAAATGTTGCTGACAGACCAATTACTGAGAATTGAGAACTAATGTTGAGAATTAGCAGCTCATTAGAGACATTGACAACAGAAGTCTTGAAGTCTGGTGGTGAAAGTTGGTTAGGATATCAAGAAAGCAGAGAACTTGGTTGGTAGCTGGATTGCCTTGTTGGACTGAGAGGTTTTTTTGGCTTACTTTTAAGAAAGAGCAGGAAAGAGGAGTTGCTGGAAAAAAATTTTGAATGTATGAAAAAGTGACATCTAGCACATAAATGGGGAGGGGGCTCGTAGATAAGACAGTGCATCCATAATTATAGGAGGGAAAGCCAAGGCATGGGATCTAGACATAATGGAAAGAGTGGGGGAAGTTTTCTGTTTACTTCTTTTTTTCTCAGTGAAGATGAAATTAAGTGTATTAGATTATGGAAAGAACAAAAGGAGGAGCAGAGAATTTGAAAGAACATAATTATCCAAGACAAAGTCTTCAAAATCTTGCATGGATTTCCCCTACATATGAATTTTGAGAAATATTATTGATTACTCTTAAACATTTTTAAATTTAATATACCTTCAGAATTTTGCACTATAAACTTAATTGTGGACAAAGACAATTTTTGACATTTATAAAGTTTTTCATCATTTAAAAAATACTTTCAATGGAGCCTAAATAATACAGTTATTACAAATCCACCATTAGCCACTTAAAAAATTTAGTACAAATAATCTGTTCTCTATTAAAAATTTTATCATCTCCTTATCTCTTTGAAAGTGGAGCTCCAAAAGTTTAAGCTAAGGAGATATATTTATGCCTAAAAATATTTTATTATTCGTGCTTTCTTAGTTCTCTGTAAGAAAACTAAATACACAAATAAACATTTTAAAAAATTTTACTGTGTCATAAACATTTCCCTGGAATGAAATAAGTTTAATAGTACTTGCATTCAATCAGTAACTATAACAGCAAGTTATATAATTATTATATGTAGTTATATGATACTATATTACATAACTATCAAACAGTGTATCAGTTTGATTATCCTAGAAGCAGACACCATGACTAAGATTGCAAGAGGCTTACTGGGGATGGGAACAGTGAATAACACCTTCGAAAAACAAAAGAGAGAAGGAGGAACATTTTTTCGGAGAGCCTGAGACCACAATGCTTATCTGACAAAGTCTTCTCAGTTCAAAGGGAAACAGCAGAGCAAAAATTTCGCAGAAGAGAAGCCCTGCACTGAGCAGCAGTGACCAGCCCCAGTAACCATCTCTTTATCGGTCATAGGCTGAGGGCTGCCCAGGAAGACCATGGCCTTGGCTGATGCTGAAGCCTTGGCTGCTGAAAGCACTAACAGCTGGAGACTGTCAGATAGCTCCAAGCCTTGCATCTCAATAATTTCTTCTCAAAGAGAGAACCAAGCAGCACTGTTCCATCATTGCCACAGACACCAAAACTAAATATTATTGAAAAAGTGTTCATAGAGAGATGGGCGGGCTTTTTGTGTCAAAGTTCATATATAATTTGTGGGAATAAATATTATTTTATTATTAGAATAATTTAGTGTTCAGCATCCCTTACATTGTTTATGATTGTAAGATTTGAGAAACCATGTTCACATAAATAAGCATATTTTAATTTACTTCCTCCCAGGTATATGCTAAACCTCAAATAATTTTAAGTTATTGGGAATGACTTTTTTTTCTAAAAAAAAAATCTATCAGCTGATAGCTCAATTAAGCCTGTCTTTAATCTTGGTATAATCAAAGAATTGGAAAAATTCTGTGTTGTAATTTTTTTCTCAAATTATTTATGCCAGCCGGGCTCGGTGGCTCAGCCTGTAATCCCAAGCCTTTGGGAGGCTGAGGTGAGTGGATTGCCTGAGCCCGCAAGTTCAAGACCCGCCTGGGCAGCAAGACCTCATCTCTACAATAAATAAAAATTAGCTGGGCGTGGTAGTGCACGCCTGTAGTTCCAGCTACTTGGAAGGCTGAGGCGGAAGGATCGGCAGAACCCAGCAGGTCGAGGCTGTGGTGGCCAGGAGCGGCCATTGCACTCCAGTCTGGGCGACTGAGTAAGACTCCAACTCAAAAAAAAAAAAAAAAAAAAAAAAAATTATTCATGCCATTCACTTTCTTAGTGTCTAGAGAATATTTTTTAAAGGTTTCATCAAGATTTATCAAATGACAATTGTCTATTATTTTTTATCTAGAGATGCCATGTTGAACCTCTATCATCAGAAAAACTTGGAGAATTAGAAATATTTTTATTATAGTTACCCCTTTGCTAACACAATAACTTTTGATACAATGTTATTTTTATTTTTAACATTTGCTCTTCGGGAGGTTGAGGTGGAAGGATGGCTTGAAACTAGAGTTTAAGACAAGCCTGGGCAACATACTGAGACTTCATCTAAAAAAAAATGTTTTTAATATATTTTCATCAAAACTTTTCAGCCATAGCTTGAACTCATTTAGCTTACAAAACATATCTGTCATGAAATCTAATTAGAAAACCAAGTTCTAGCCAGGCTCGGTGGCTCAGCCTGTAATCCTGCACCTTGGGAGGCTGAGGTGAGTGAATTGCCTGAGCCCGCAGGATCGAGACCCACCTGGGCAACTTGGCGAGATCTCATCTCTACAATAAATCAAAAATTAGTCGGGTGTGGTAGCACGCGCCTGTAGTTCCAGCTACTTGGAAGGCGGAGGTGGAAGGATTGCCAGAGCCCAGCAGGTGGAGGCTGCGGTGGCCGGGAGCGGTCACTGAACTCCAGTCTGGGCGACAGAGTGAGACTCCAACTCAAAAATAAATAAATAAATAATAAATAAATAGAAAAAGAAAACCAAGTTCTCATTTTTTAGCCAAGTGTCCAATCAGAGATTTTTTTTTTAAGGAAATTTTGACTTCATTTTTCTACTTAAATGATACTATCAATGCATATTCCTGTTACACCTATTTCACTCTGAATTCTAATTCTACGATACATAAATATAACACATAGAATTTTGCCATAAATATATTCTTTGAGGAACATGTAGCTGCCACCTTCAATTTCTTACAGAACTGTTTGCCTCAGTCTCAAGAGACATTCCTTCAGGAGTAATTCTTTCTTTGACAATAGCAAGGAAAAGAAAGAGGTAAGAACGTTAAGTAATAATTACCAATATTTCTGCCACTTCACTTTACAATACATTACTGTATGTCTGATTTCCAGATATGTTGCTGTTTGCCAAAGCTCACTTGTTTCTAACACCACATTTTGTCCTTAACAGAATAATGCCCAAAGATAAACACATGTATCCTAACAAAATGTCTTGATAACAGGAATCCTCTTATTGCCAAGGTTTAAAATGATCCTTTAGTTTGGTGTTCCACAGTTTTATTCACCAGGCAAAGCACCACAGTAATTTTAATCTTGGTGTAATCAAAGAACTGGAAAAAAATCTGTGTCGTGTTTTCTCAAATCATAGTGTCATTCACTTTCTAAGTATCCAGAAAATATTCTCAAAAGGTTTCATCAAAATAAATAAATTATATTAAAAAAGCTTTCACCAAGAATTATCAAATGACAATTAATTGTCTATTTTTAATCTAAAGATGCCACATTTGTTAAGAATGGTTACGAGATGGACCTTTTATCAAATGGTAGAAGGATAACCATGGAGATGGAATAAGAAAGAAAAGCATGCCAACTTCCTACACTCTAAGCATGTTCTTAAATCAATTTAAGGAAGAGTACACATGGAAGATCTACATCTGGAACTGATCCCTTTAGAACTCTCTATGTCATGGAAAAGCTTTGTGTACTCCCTGGGATACAACAGTCCAGAAGACAGGATGAATGAATAAATAGGAGTTATGGTTCTCGATTCACATGGATTTTTTTTTCCCTCAGGGTATATTTGGCAATGCCCAGAGACACTTTGGTTATTGAGAGCCAGGAATGCTACTAAACATCCTATGATGCATAGGACAGCCCCCACAACAAATAATGATCTAATCCAAAAATGTCAGTAGTGCCAAGATTGAGAAACCCCATTTTAAAGCCTCATCACTAAAAATGAGGTCCAAAGGCCAGACTCACCAACAGCACCTGGAAATGTGTCAGAAATGCAAAACTCACAGTCTGGCGGTGAGAGATGAGATAGCTGGAGAATAACTAGGTAGACAGACAGGGCAGCTTCCCCATAACAAAACTTCCTGCAGGGCTCTCAGACTAATACACTCACATTGGTAAACAAGCTCCCTATAAGGCTCTCAAAGTAGAGCTTAAGTATTCACTGCTGGGATAGAAAACAACCAATAAGCTTACTGGTCAAGTACTGACCAATCAGTTCTCCATTAAGTCCCTACCTCCTGTCAATTGGTTCTTAGTACTGACCAATCAGCACAGCTAGTGCCAACCAATCAACTCACAGCTGGTGCTAGCCAATCGGCTCTGTCTTAGCACAAAGTTTTGGTCCCAGATTGGCAACCCCTTGGGGTCCCCTCTTGCTCTGAGAGTTTTCTGTCCTCTCAATAAATCCTGCTTTCTCAATTTCCAGCCATCATCAGTGTCCCTCATTCCTCCTGGGCAAGAGACAAGAACCTTGACATGAAGAGCTGACCTGAAGAACTGCAGAAGATCATTGGAGCCGAAGAGCTGTGCACCTTGGAGACTGACTTGCCAGGCGACAGAGCCGGCTGAACCAGGAGTGTTTTCGGCAGAAGGCGAGACTCCAAAGCTGAGATACTTTGGGGGCTGCAACACTCCCAGGGCTTGGTAGTCAACACTCCTGGGGCAAGACTTGCCAGTCCATTGAGCTGACACTCTCTGGGGCTTGGCTAACCGACCTATTGAGCTGACACTCTCAAAGCCCAGGTTGACCTGAAAAATCCTCATCAGTAGGATTCATGCTCATATTAATGTTTTCAAACTTTTCCAGGCACTGACCTAGGGAAATGCAGTAGGGTTTCCAGTGGCATCGATGGCTCAATTTGCAACTATTTCTGATATACAATGGACGTTGTTTTTATATGCTTCTAAAAGTTTTATTTTTCCTCTTTCAAATGTATAGAAAATATGACCAAAATGTTTTTGTATTAACTAAGTATAAACATTTTTCTCATGTATTTTTAAACAACAATAATGGATTAGTTGTAAAATAAAGCCTTTTTTTAAAAAGACAAATTACTGTGCTTTCAGGATATTCCCTCTGGGTCATAGAAAAAAAAATTACATTTAAAATGAAGATATTTATTATAACAGAAAAATAATAACCTTTTGGTTTATTTTCATTTACAGACACAATTGAATTTAAATGTTTTAGGCTACTCAAAAAAAGACAAAACACATCTGCTAACACATCTGCCTCCTATCCAGTTTACATGTAAACATTGATACTATCCCCAATTTGTTTGCAATGGTTTGTTTTCCCACAATTCAACACAAGTTTTCATGCTATAATACTTATTTTTCTGTTTTTTATTTAAAATGTTTTTTCAACTAAGGCAAATGAGAAATAAATTATACATTTATCAAACAAAAATATTACATATATCAGAAGACAAAATACTAGAGCTGCATTCATAATACTACCTCATTTCACCCTCTTCCAAACTATTCTCTAGTGATAAAAGTCATTAGGACTATTTCAGGTTGATAAAATGGCAATTGAAAACATATAATTTCTGTTCAATAAAATGGATTTTGAATTCTATCAAACTAATAGTACCCTAACTTTTCCAGAAATGTCTAATATACTCAAGGGGAATTGACTTTTTTAAGAAAAATCTAGGCTGGGCACAGTGGCTCAGCCTGTAACTCCAGCACTTTGGGAAGCCAAGGCAAGAGGAATGCCTGAACCTGGGGGTTCGAGACCAGTCTGGGCAACTTGGTGAGATCTCATCTCTACAATAAATTACAAAAACTAACCAGGCATGGTAGCGTGCGTCTGTAGTTCCAGCTACTTGGAATACTGAGGAGGAAGGATCGCCTGAGCCCGGGAGGTAGAGGCTGCAGTGGGCGTGAGCATGCCACTTCACTCCAGTCTGGGAGACAAGAGTGAGACTCTGACTCAAAAAAAAAAAAAAAGAAAAAAAGAAAATCTAGTATAGAACAGAATATTACATTTCAGTGAAAACCATAGTGTCTTGAAAAAAGTTGAGTCTGTTCTAATTATTGAAAGTTTTCTTTCTTATTAGCTTATAGCTACCAGCATTTAAGCTTAATCTCCTTAACAGAATTAAGTTAGAAGAAAGTAAATGGTAAATCTATCTAGAAATCTTTTTATAAAAATATTCTACAGCATAGAGATTTTAATAACTTATTTAAAATTATCTTTATTACTGACATCACCATATTGTTACTCAACACTCTCGACCCCTTATACCTCAGTTGCTATAATAAATTGTTAACTGTTTTCTCTGACTTTGAGTCCTTTGCAGCAATCCTTACGTGTACCACTCAGCATGACTTGAAACATGGTGTTACTCTTCTCAGAACCCATATGGACTCTGTATTAATTTAAACCATACAGGCTTCTCTCTGACTTTCTAAACTCTTCATTGTGTAACTTCATTCCATTCACTTAGTTTTATTCACATTGACTGTCCCCGCCTTGTTTAAAATATGCCACTTGGCTTTCTGCCTCTTATATGTCACACCAATCCTACACTTATAATCATATTCATAGTTTGTTTGCCACACTCTTTCCCCAGTCTAGAATACACTGGCTTCCCTCCTTGGCTAGTACAAATCACAGTCATCAGTACATGGCTGGTTTCTAGTCCATGTTTGCCATAAAACCACTGAAAGATCTACCAATGGCTCATAATAGTATCAATCTTTTAAAAATATTTTCTAGTAGTAAACCTATTACCAATTGTATTGCATGATTTTAAAAAGTCCTTCTTTGATTATTTTTTGGTCAATATGGTGCAGCTGTGGTTATATGTGTAAGTGTCCAGTTATTTCTTTTCTCTTCTTATTTTTATTTTTTTTTTTTTGAGTTGGAGTCTCACTCTTTTGCCCAGACTGGAGTGCAGTGGCCACTCCCGGTCACCGCAGCCTCAACCTGCTGGGCTCCGGCGATCCTTCCGCCTCAGCCTTCCAAGTAGCCGGAATTACAGGCATGCGCTACCACACCTGGCCTATTTTTTGATTTATTGTAGAGATGAGGTCTCGCTGCCCAGACGGGTCTCAAACCTGCGGGCTCAGGCAATCCACTCACCTCAGCCTCCCAAAGGCGCGGGATTACAGGCTGAGCCACCGAGCCGACTTGTCCAGTTATTTCTAATGTGAAATAGTGTTTTCACCAACCACTAACTTAGCATAATCCTTCAATTACTTGATTCTTCTATGCCTTGGTTCCTTCATTTGTGTGACTGTACCTAAAGGGTAGAGTCATTTTGAGTAATAATAACTTACTATAAACTATAAAAAAAGATACTTTGCCAGAGTGGTGAGCACTCAATGCAGATTTGATATCTATCATCATCATCATAATCCTCATTGTCATCTCACTAAGAGAATATAACCTCATAAGATGCAGAGGTCAATATTTAAACTCAATGTTGTCCTAGAACTCTATGGTCATCATTGTGTTGCGCATATTACAGATGCCAATAAATAGTCAATTAATTGATTCATTTTATTCTCATTTGCTCTCAGCTTCTACTTCCCAGTCTGCTCTTAAATTGTTCTACTCTGCTAATCTCATATCAGGTTCTATTATTTTATATCATAAAATTCCCATTGTTTATTTTCCTCTAAAGACAATGGAAATTCTTATCAGGAAAGTACTGTAAGCCCTATATTCTTCGTGTGCTCTCATTAGGTCAAGACTTCTGCAGACAGACATGAGTCATAAGTTTCATCTTAATCTGTGTAGAACAAAACAAAACCTGTTTATAGTAAGTTTCAGAGCACTGTGAAACATCATTCTGGAAATATTTTATTTTATGATATTAACAAGTATTGTTAGTACTCTAGTTATTTTTCTTTCCTAAGAAAGTAGTTCAGATAAGTTAATTGCCAGTATTTAACTCAATTAATTTTTAGCTTGTTCTATAAAACATATATAATATCACCTTTAGACTTGAAGAAAAATTTTAGAGCTTATCTGGCCCAACTCTATTTCTTGACAAATGTGAAAACTGATGATATCATTTATTTTTCTGAGACTCAAAGTCACCTGAAGAAAGTATATTTTTTCTAATTGTTTGCCAAGCTATATGTTATTAAGAGCAAAATAATTTAATCTAATAACTAAAATCTTAATTCCTTCTAATGACATATTATTCTTTGAGTTTGACCAGTTCTCAAAAGGTAACCCTATTGTCAGTGACAAAACACATTTAACCAAGGTTTATTTTTGCCTAAATTGATTGCTGAGCCAAGTGGCATGTTGAAACATACATAAAAAGAATTCTAGCCCGGCTCAGTGTCTCAGCCTGTAATCCCACGCCTTTGGGAGGCTAAGGTGAGTGGATTGCCTGAGCTCACGGGTTCGAGACCCACCTGGGCAGCGAGACCTCATCTCTACAATAAATCAAAAAATCAGCCGGGTGTGGCAGCACATGCCTGTAATTCCGGTTACTGGGAAGGCTGAGGCGGAAGGATCGCTGGAGCCCAGCAGGCGAGGCTGCGATGACAGGGAGTGGCCACTGCACTCCAGTCTGGGCGACCGAGTGAGACTCCAACTCAAAAGAAAAAAAAAAAACAGAATTCTATGTGGTAGAAATAAAAAGATTTTATAGAAAGACAAATTGTTTAAAACATATAATACTTCCTGAGGTGGGAATGACTAGATCCATTTAATACACACACATACCAAAAGGATGAAAACAAAGATTGCTATGAAAATCAGTGATGATGTATATTCTAATAAGTTTTTTTTGTTTTTAGTTGGGAATAAAGTTACACAACTTAAGTAAAAGGATGGAGGTAAAGAATGGCATAGTTATTGAACAGATATATGGAGGAATAAAGAAAACAACTATCATTAGAAAACTGGAATTTGATACAGTTGATCATTATGGGGGATTGAATGTCATTTGAAGAAAGCAGTGAACTAACATTGTCAAAAGAAATTACAGGTCTTCACTATAGAGTTGATTAAGAATGTGATTCAGCCCTTCACCCTCAGTACCAAAATTTGTAATACTCAGGATTCTCCAGAGAAACAGAACCAATAAGGTTGTGTGTGTGTGTGTGTGTGTGTGTGTGTGTGTGTGTGTGTGTGTGTGTGTACGCACGTGTACATATAAAGATTTTATTTTAAAAAATTGGCTCATGTGATTGTGGAGGCTTGGCAATTCTAAAATCTGATGTGGTAGGCAGGCAGACTGGAGACTCAGAAAGAGAAGAAGCTAGAGTTCAAAGGTCATCTGCTGGAGAATTCCCTCCTGCTTGGGGGAGATAGCCTTTTGTTCTATTTAGTCTTCTAAACGGAATGGACGAGGCTCATCCACATTGTGGAGGGCAATCCGCTTGACTCAAAATCTACCAATTTAAATGAAAATCTTATCCAAAAACACTTACACAGAAATATCCAGAAAAATGTTTAACTCAACATCTAGGCACTGTAGCCCAGACAAGTTGACACATAAAATTAACCATCATGGCAAAAAACTGATGTAATTCTAGGAGCATTGTCAAAATAAATTAATGATTTTCACATTAAGTTAATCAAGAATGTGATTCAGCCTTTTGTTTTGATTCTGTCCCCTCCTCTCCATTATGTGTATTTTTTCAATATCTTTTTTCTTTTGTTGTACTTTTTTCTGGTCATCAGGATCATACTAATGAGAATTAGAAAAATGATGCAATTTCTAAGTAAAGGAACCATGTAATTTACTACCTAGTGGTGCAGTAAGTTTTGAAAATAAGTGCACCATCCACCTGTGTATATATCATGGTTAAAAATGTGGTCAGTAGTGATCTGACTGGATCTCAGTTCCCTTTTGCTATACCCAAGATACTATAGACTCATCTCATTTCCCCATTGTTTCTGAGCCCTCATAACTTTGGTTTATCATGCCATCTCATGGCTGTGAAGTCATGAACCTCTGCTGTCTGGTTGGTTTCAATTTCTGCTTCTGGTAATTCCATTATCTCTGCATTTTTATTATAAAGATATGGGGTACAATTCAGGGTTAAGTATACAAATATTGATTATGCAGGTAGCCTTGTTGATGAGGTATGCCCCTCCCTCCCCAGTTTCCCTCCACTGCCAATCCCACACTCCTCCCCTGACAGTTTCCCACTACTGCCAATCCCTTTCTTACAGTATTATAATTGTCTAAGTTCCGCTTATGAGTGAGAACATATAGTACTCTGTTCTTTGTTTCTGTGATAGATCACTGAGTATGATCAATTCCAAATCCATCCAAGTTGCTACGAAGTCCATATATTTGTCTTTCTTTATGGCTGCATAATATTTCATTGTGTATATGTACCACATTTTCTAAAAATCCAGTCCAGCTTCGATGGGCAGCATGGTTGGTTTCATGTTTTTGCTATTGTGAATGGAGCTGCTTAGCTTAGAAAATGCAGGAGACACCCTTAGGGCAATTGGAACTGGCAACCAATTTCTATTTAGAACCCTAAAGGTTAATACCTTAAGAACTAAGATAGACAAGTGGGACCTCATCAAACTAATGAGCAAAGCAAAAGAAACCATCAAGAGAGCAGGGAGACAGTTCACAGAATGGGGAAATATATTTGTCAACTGTATATCTGACAAAGGCCTAACATCTAGGATCTACAAGGAATTCAAATGCATCAAAAGGAAAAAACAAAACAAAACAAAAAAAAAAGCCCCATTAAAAAGTGGGCAAAAAACATGAATAGACACTTCTCAAAAGAAGATATACTGGCAGCCAACAGACACATGAAAAAGTGCTCAGTCTCACTCATCATCTCTGTATTTTTAGATCAAAATTATGATCAAAATTTAGTCAGTCTATCTTTTGGAACTTTGTCATTTATTATGAATCAATTGCTTTCATGTCAACTGTGGTTAGAAACTAAGAGTGGAGTCACTTGGTTTTTCTGAAGAAAACATTTTAATTTATGAGTACATTTCTCATAACAAAGAGTTTCAGTGAATACTGACCCTTATAATATTCATGAAACTTTTTTGGGATTACTTCAATCAAAAAAGAAAAAAGAAAAAAAATTCTCATATCCTGCTTAAGGCACATTCTTAAATGTAATCAAGAATAATTCCTCAATAATACAGATGCCAAAGCACAAATGAGTCAAATCAAATACAGAGGGTGCCAAAAAAAAGTGTACACATTTTAAGAAAGGAAGAAAAACTGTATTAAAATTGTAATGCTCAATTAAGTGAATACAAGTCACATTTTACTTCTGCAATTACAGGAGGTGCTCAAAGTGGTTACTATCAGCGTCCAGGCACTTCTGATTATGGCAAACATCCCTTAAAATGTGTATATATATTTTTGGCACCCTTGATATGTACATTTAAATGGATAAACAATGTGAGTCCTAGGTTAGCTCCCCTAAGGAGATTCTGCTTTGGCATATAGTTACTAGAGCCACTGTTTATAGACCAGTCCTTTCTTACTCCATAGGTCCACAGAAGGTTGTTCCTTTAATAGAGTTATACCTAGGAGAATTCCAAAAGGGGATCTGGACTGCCAGGAGCTGTGAATGAATTATCTAGTTCTGGTGGTGTATCTATGAAAAAAAAAATTTTAGTTTTTCTTACTCCATCTCTCAGTCACAGTACGACACTTCTAACACCAGATGTGCAGGTGTTTTGTTTTGTTTTTTTCTCTAGGTCTGTATGGTTATTTCCCTCTACATTACAAACAATTCTCTGGTAGATGTTTCCAGCCACCAGTTGGAGGTCCCCTAATTCAATTCAATTCTGACATTATCTGTCTAGAGATAGCATCAGATCCCACAATTTAAGGGCTCAGTCCCACAGACTGCCCCCAATTTCAGATGTCAGTAGGAAGCAGAGGTTGTGACCTATGCTTCCATCCTGCTGGGAATTCACAACCCCTCTCCTTGGATTTAATTAATTTGCAAGAATGGTTCACAGAACTAAAAACAGAATTTATGTTACTGGCTTATATACAGGATATTACAATCGATACATATAAACAGCCAGATGGAAGGAAAGCATAGGATGAAATATGGGAAATTAAAGAAGCTCAGAGCTTCCACGTCCTCCCCAGCTGTACCACTTTCCAGAAACCTCCACCAGCTCAGTTATCCAAGAAGCTCTCAGAACTTAGTCTTTCTTGAGTTTTTTGGAGGCTTCATTAAGTAGGCATGGATGATGATTTATCAGTTCAAACTTCAGCTTCTCTTTCCTCCCAGGAAGTTGGCAATAAGTTGAAAGCAACCTTCTAATCACATGGTTGGTTCCCTGGGCAGACAGTCCTCATCTAGAGGCTATCTTCGAGCCTCAAGTTCCAGTTATCTCATTAGCATATGAAGATACTCATCACACCAGAGATTCCAAGGACTATAAGAGTTATATGTCAGGAAATGAGGATGAAGCCAAAATACATATTTCACAATCTTACACTAGTCAAACAAATAAAACTACTTTCCTGGGACATCAGGAGGAAAAACAATAGCTTGAATGAAATTAGTATGAAATTCTGGACAGTCCAGCGTCAGTGACAATTAAGTCAGATGATAGTGCTTTGTTTAGGGCTACATAAAGCACTGTTTAAGTGGATTTTTGAAAATACAATTTCACCTAACTTTAACTAAAATTCTACTTTTTACTCCAGATGATATTCATCACTATATGCCAGATGGGTAATAAACTGTGTTAAAACTTAAATTGAGACACAATAAAGTTTTAAAGAGTTATTTGAATAAGAAGCAATTTATGAACTGAGGAAGCTCCAAATTAGAAGTGTTTCAGAAGCTCCAGCAAGGGAATGCAACGGGGAAGCTTTTATAGGACAGATACAGAGGTAAAGCAAAGGAAATATTTGATTGGTTACAGTTACACAATCGCCTTTTTTTTGTCTTGTTGGAATGTCCCTAGTTATATAAGGAAACGTTTGTTGGCTACTGTTGATTGGTTGAGCTTAAGTTCTATTTTTCTTTAATGTAGGCATTTACAAGAAACAGCTTAAGTTAAGATTTGCTTATGTTTGCAAGTCAAGCAATGTTTAGGTCACTTATGAAACCTGATTTTGTCTGCTCAGGAATTCTTCAGGCCTGGTCTCTGTTTTAATTTACTTCAGCAACAGTAATATGTTATTATCACTTATACTCTTTCTAATCCTCAGAACTATCTTGAAATTTTGGCTCATTCCCATTTTATAGAGGAAGGAAATGAAAATTTGCAAGTTAACTTTTCCACAATGTGGAAACAATAGGTCCAGAGTTAACTTTCAACTTATGTTCTCTCACTAAACCATGTTGCCTTCTTTTTTTCTATATATTTGGAATTTTTTTTTAAAAGGCAAAAAAAAAAAAGATAAAACCTTTTAAGCCAATTAATACTAGTCATGGCAAAGCGTATGCATCGGTAGCAAACTTGGATTGAACATAAAATTGCCCACCTTTCAATTTCCAGGTAGGAAAAGAATTTATCTTTGACTTTCCTACCATTACCAGGTAGTTCAAGCCCAAAGAAGTGTATTTATTTATAATGTATTTGCTGAATTAAACATATGATTGGCTGTCTTCTATACACAAGGACCTTGAAGAAAGTTATTTGGTGGAAAATGCCTCATATGAATTCAGGAACTTCAATATGAAGGAAAGATGTGAACAAGAAATGAAAATATGCTCTAAAGGCTTTTTTAAAACTAACTAGGCTTTTCCATTTGTGTACTATATAAGATTTTACTAGAATGTTCAAAATTAAACCACATTAAAGCAATCAAAGCACTCTTAGAATTGACTCCATAATAATGATTGGGACTTGAAGATACAGCTGGTTTTGGTTAAGAATTGGCTCTTGAAAGTTATTTGAAGTAAAATGAAAGTAAAAAAAAAAAAAAATCTCTGTTTTAATTGTCCGTATTTCAGAACATTAATGTAGAGTGTGATTAAGTGAGAAGTATGACACACAAATAAATTCCTGTAGTTTTAAAATTCAGTGTCCCTTTGAATATGCAGATATTGAAAGGCTTGGCAATTTGGAAAAGCTGTTTATATCAATCAAATATTGCTGGACTCTTTTCCATATGCCAGCACTTTTCTCCCTTACTTTGTTTCAGGCTATTCAGCGAGCCAAATTATGTATAATGCCCTACTCCCCACCCCCTTCCCTAGCTCTACTACATCATTCATTCAATATATTTTGTTTACCAAGTTTCAGTTCTAATATGAAGGAAGTTTAGAAACATTATACATCAATGGGCTTGTTCTTGAAGACTTGCCCTAAGTTGGATTGGCCCAAGCTTCTTTTCACTGAACAATATACCTATAAATTGCTCTATTATCTGCACTAAAGATATTAGCAGATTATAATGGAGACATTATGCAGCAGATCAAAAATATTAACTTAACCCCGAATATGCAATTGATGCCAGATTAGTTCATGCATTTTACTAGAGGCAAGTCATGATTTAGAAAATATCTCAAAACAGAATATAGACTCAAAGTATTTATACTGATGGTGATTGATGATGACTAACATTAAATAATAATAACACATAAGTTACAACTTATAAATATTCTCAGAGTCTTAGGGAAAAGAAGAAATGAAGAAACAAAATGTCTTAGCTATGCCCTCATCTTTTTGAATTGTCTGCAAAGAGAACTGCAATTTACCAAAAACTGTAATTCACATTTTTAAAAAGCATTTGCATTGTCCCATTCCATTTACTGCAAGCCCTTTCCCCCACCACATTCTGCATTCTTCACTCGAGTCCATTTTTAGTCATCTGAGATTCCTGTCAAATGAATCCATTCTGCCCTCTTTACTGAAGGACCCTTCAAGTATTCCTAATTTCTTGGTGGAAAAGTGCTGTTCTTCATATTTGCTTGCTCCTTTTCACCCTGATCTTTGTCCAGCAATTCTTCCATTACTTCTACAACTTGGTGAACTTGCCTTATGAGATTTCAACCTGTGCTTATGACATACCTTTGCCTGGTAAGGTCAACTTGTTGACTAGCTGGTCAAATGCACTCAGTGAAACTCTCAACAGTAGTTTCTTTCTTTTTTTTCTGATATTAAGAGTTTCTGAAAAGCTTGTTGAAAACAGACTCTGTTTTGTTTTTCTGATTTGTAATTTGTCACATAGTTTTCAAAAGCCCCCAAAGTGAACTAGTAAGAATATATATGATTACACGTCCTATGAAAGGAATCCTTAATTATATTAACATCAAATTTTGTGTCCTAACTGAAAGAAAATTGGTATAATTTCAGGTTAGTTCTCTACTTATAATTTCTTACCTGATCAAGATAATCATATTCTCTCAACACGTGCAAACATGCTAAAAATATGTAAGAAGATGGAATTTCTATCACATCTTCAGAATTATAGGTTAGACAGCATTTTGATCTTTCAGCACTTCAGTTCATGCTACAAAATTTGCTTAGTTTTTGACTAATCTATGAATTGGACCTCTCTCTTTCTCTCTCTGTCTCTCTGTACGTGTGTCTTTTTGTAAAGCTCGTATGCAAAGTTCTTGTAGGATTTATGTGTTATAAAGACATCCTATTTGGGGGAACATTTCTTATTTCTGAAAAAAAATTCACAAGAAATGCACATTTTTGTCTAAAAGACTATTAAATGCCTTTATAAAAAGTGAAAAATTAAGTCACTTTTAAAAATATTTATAATGATATAGCCACTTCAAAACACATAGAGATATAGAAACTTAATTAATTTTCTAAATTTCATCTCTGAATGTTTTACCATCAAGTAGAATAGAATTTTACTCTTTAAAAAAATTTATAAACTGCATGCATATTTACTTCCCTCTTATTTTTAAATATTTTTCTCTCGTGTTTTTAAAGTTGTGTCAAACCAAGAAGGGATGCAATAGTAGGTAGAGGAAACAGATAAAAAAATAACATAAAATCATGCTAATAAAAGAATTTTTTATGTTTTGGACTTTAAACAAAGAAAAAGTCATTTTATTATTAGAATAGGTTAATGTTTAAAATATTAAGAACATATACCGGCAATAAGGAATCAGTGACTTCTTTTTACATTTAGATTTTAAAACCAATATAATGTACAATTTTATACCTAAAATAAAAATCATAAATTTTCTACTATCACTAACACCATAAAACAGGAATGGTAATTACATTTTTGTACATTCAATTCTACAAAACAGTAATTCTCTCTACTCTGAAGATTTGCCAAGACCACAAGAATTTGAATGCCATAGAACACCTGCAAACCAGGCAAAAAAAGAAACAATGCATTCCAAAAGTCAGAATTTTCTTGATTTACCCTTTGCTGTGAAGTCTGTACAAATACTTTTAGTTTATTCCCATAAATAGCAATATTCAAAAATCTAGATTCATTAAAATCATTTAAACCTATACATTTTGACTAGAAAAAAGCCAAGATAAAGCCAGTCTTAAATGTCAGTAAATACAGACTACATGATGGAATTATGTGTGTATGTTGGGATCTCTCATTAAATTGTTGTTGAGTCCAGGTTCAGTGGCTCAGCTTGTAATTCCAGCACTTTGGGAGGTTGAGACGAGGGGATTGCCTGAGCCTGCGGGTTTGAGACTAGACCGGGCAACTTAGCAAGACCTTGTCTTGACAGTAAATAAAAAATTAGCAGGGCTGGGTAGCGTGCGTCTGTAGTTCCGGCTACTTGGAAGGCTGAAGTGGAAGGATGGACCACCTGAGCCCAGCAGGTCGAGGCTACAGTGGCCGTGAGCATTCCACTGCACTCCAGTCTGGGTGACAGAGACTCCAACTCCAAAAAAAAAAAAATGTTGTTGAGATAAACAGACTTGTTTAACTTATGCATTATGGTAGAAAAGAGTTAAGTAATTTTCTGGACAATTCTGGAAAGACAAAATTTGGTTTCAAGGCCACAGCTGTGAGGCTAATGGCAGGAGAAAGAATTGCTGCTAAATCTTAATTTGTGCAAGTATGTGTGCACACATGCACACAAACAGAAAATAAGAGGAACAGTGATTTTTTTTTTCTTGTGCTTATTTTTTTTTTTTGTAAAAGGCAAAAGATGTATACGATCTGACGAAGAACTGGAGTGTTTGCTTGTTTTATTTTTTAAGAGTTATTTCTCAGATGCATGTTTGGTCCTTCTTTCACTCCAAAAATCCCTGGTGAAAGATTACTTTCCCCTTTTGGAGAGCAATGATTGACTGAACTAGAAAAACAGAAATGCAGGGGATCCTGGCTATAAATTAGAAAGAACTAACAGAAAATTCAATCAAAGGGATCCATGGAAGCTCAAAAGAAGATAATCATAATAAAATACATGTGCAAAATTTTAAGCAGTTTGCAAGTAACTTAATCCATACAGGTCAGTTTATTTCTCTGCAAAATGGAGAGCATAAAATTAGAGGCATTCTATAAGAAAAACATCTAGTCCCAGTGTCTAGAACATAATAAATACTCCGGACTTGATCTCTATAATAACAATAATTACTCTTATTAGTAGTAGTAATGGTATAAATACTATAAATATATTTATATTTTTATCTCATTTGCTCTTCCAAAGAAGTCTTTGAAATATGAAGAGGGACAAAAAAACCCTGAACTTTATTTTTTTTTAATTGTGTATTTATTCTTACATGTTTAAACTTGAGTACCCTCAGAGTACTTTCTGTTTATTGCAATACACCTACTGAGATGCTTTTCCCACTGCTCAAAACGGCTTTTAAACTCGTCAATCTTGATGTCTTTTAGTGCTTCTGCCATTTTTGTTTTCTTTTGTTTTACCTCTTCCACATCAACAAAAGACTTCCTTCTGAGATCTTTTTTTATCCAGAAAACAAAACAAACAAAAAAAGTCACTCAGGGAAGATCAAGTGAAGAGAGATGGTAGGACAATGGGATCATGCCATTTTGAGTAAAAAAAAATAAAACAAAACAAAACTGCTGGACACTCAGTACTGTGTGGGCAGATGTACCTATAAATCACCCATCATGAAATGGGCAAACACATTAAAAGAATCTCCACAAAACAAAAATATTAACTGAAGTCAAAGGCAGCCTCTCACAACAACACTAGCTCGTATACTGATGCCAATGATTTCCTAGAACACTTACCTAGCAGGGGAAGCCTATACAAGGGGCTCACCCTCCAAAAAAAAAAAAAAAAAACAGATAATTCCAACTTTTTGAAGGCTTCTCACTCACATATTCTTTGTTTTTCCTTTTTGCATATGAAACAATTGACAAGGTGACAATCAAAAATTACAAATTTATAAATTATAAACTATATTTACTTATTCCAGACAAATAAAATCTAACTCTCCTGATATTGCATCTCATCTCTTCCTCCTCCTGCCTGATCTGTGGAGCTACTGATTATATGGCCATGCGCTCAACTTCGAGTCCCTTAGACCATTGTTAACTCAGAGTATAGTGCTTATTCCAATAGTTTTGGCATCACTGGGAACCTGTTAGGAAAGCATCAGCTCAGGCCCTTCCCAGAACTACTGAATCGAAGTATGCATTTTGACAGTTTGACTTTATACCTTTTTAGGGGGATCAAGTCGCAGCCAAAGCATAAATCAGTACACGTGAGATACATTTTGGTTCATCCCGGGAAGGCAGGATATCTCCAGGAGGGGGCTTGTAGGTCACGGGTAAATTCAAAGGTTTTCTGATTGGCAATTGGTAGAAAGAGTTAAGTTCCATCTAAAGAATTCTTAAATCAGTAAAGGAAATTATGAATTGAGATATGATGGGGTTAGAAAAGTCAGGGTTCTTGATATATAGATGAAGCCTCATAGGTAACAGACCTTAGAAAGAATAGATGGTAAATGTCTCTTATTCAGACTTTAAACATGTCCAACACTCCATTAATCCCTCTTGTGTCTGGAAAGGCCTGGAAGGGAAAAGATCTGGCTATGTGAATGGAAATTCTCTATAGATGTAAATATTTTCTGACAAAAGATGGCTTTATGGGGTTATTTCAAAATGTGTTAAAGAAACATTTTCATGTAAAATATCTGTCTTCCTCTTATGGCCTCCTATTCATCATGAGATGCCATACCAGAGTCTGGTTGGAATTTAGCAAATTAGCACAAGGTCCATTTTGTCAGTTTTATGAACTCTAGTTTAATGTTAATGCTGGTCAGTTGTGCTTAAAACTCCACAAGGGAGAGGGCATAACAAGGCACATTTAACCTCCTTTCCTATCGTTACCTGGGATTTCGTTTTTCAGGCTTCTCTTGCAACAAAGAAGATCCATTCAGTTGGTTTGGAAGTTTAACATTTTTTGGGGGGGTTATAAAGATATTAGTCAGAATTTTCAAAAACAAACAAATCAATAGTATATACAAAGATATAGAAATAGATCTGTAGATGTAGTTATATACAGATATACAGAGAAAGACTTATTGTAAGGGATTGGCTCATGCAATTATGGAAGCTGAGAAGTCATATGATCCATTGCCTACAAACTGAAGACCCAAGAAAGCTGGTAGCATAGTTCTAAAGTGTGATAACCAGAGTGTGGTATTCCATATTGAGCTTGTAGGTCTGGAACCAGTAGCACTGAGAATAAAGATGGATGCCCCAGCCCAACCAGTCATGCAGAGTGAATTCAAACTTCCTCCAATTTTTTTTGATTGTTCTATTCAGTTCCTCAACAGATTAGATGATACCCAATCACATTAGAGAGTATCATCTATCTTACTGAGTTTATGAATTTAACTGAAATTGTATTATTAGGGTTTTCTACAGAGACAGAACCAATAGGATAGACTGATAAATGTAGATAGATACATGAAAGGATGTATTAGGAAAATTGTCTCACATGATTATAGAGGTTGGGAAGTCCCACAACAAGCTGTTGGCAAGTTGGAGACCCAGAGTGCTGGTAGTGTGGCTCAGTCCAAGTCCAAAAACCTCAGTACCAGGAATATAGATGGGTAGAACTCTCAGTGTGAGGACAAAGACCTGAGAACCTGGGGGCTGGAGGTGGAGGCCAGGTTGCTAGTATAAGGCTGGAAAGCCTGAAGTTGTATGACAAAGGTGGAAGAAGTGTATCCTAGCTTTAGGAGAGAGAGAGACAGCAAATTTCCCTTTCCATTACCTTTTACTTCTACCCGGGCTTTGTTCTCCAAGCTAGTGGATTGGATGGTGCCCACCAACATTAAGGGCAGATCTTTCTCACTCAATTCACCAACTCACATTTGAGTCTCCTCCAGAAATACCGTCACAGACACAGCTCAAAATAATGTTTTATCAGCTATCTATGTATTTCTTCATCCAGTATTTCTTCATCCAGTATTTCTTCATCTATGTATTTCTTCATCCAGTCTAATTGACAGCTGAAATTAGTAGTCACACTAATCTCATTTGGAAACTTCCACAAATAAACACCCCAAAATAATAGGTTATATGAGTATTTTGTGACCCAGTCAAATTGACAAATAAAAATAACCAACATGCCAAGAAACTTTCCTTAAAAATACTGAATTTGTCTTAGATTGAGTAAATCAGAGTTTATGGAGGTGGGCCAATGCATCAGTATTCTTTATTTTAAAAAAAAACAAACTTCCCTAATGATTTTATGTGCAGTTAGTGATCTTTGCAAGTGGGTGGGTTAAAAGAAAGTATGAACATGGAAAAACTGCAGAGCACTTAGAGTTCTCCACATGGTTAACTTCAGTGCTCTGAATGGGACAGCAAAAAATTAAACAGAACTGGTATATGCTATGCAGAGAACAATGTATGATTTCAGGACTTTGCATTGCTGAGGGTAGCTGTCTTCATTTGCCAGCATTCTCTTCAGGTACAGTGTGCTCTTGGCATAACTGTTCCTTGAAGCCACTACCTGCTTGCTCAGATTTTCAGTCTCATTTCCAGATAATGAGAGAGGAGTAAGGAAGAAAAAGTTTAGACAGATATTTAGGGCAGGTCTCTGGTAAGACTCCCCCATTTTACCTTAAGAAACAGAACTGCAAGCTGCAAGTTCCAGACAAAAGCCACATGCATTCCCTTTTCCCTCACTTTCTCTCTTTTCATGCACTTTTCCTGATTGACCCGTTTTTACTACTCAATTCTCTCCCCATTGGCCCTTTACATTGTTGTGCCACCTTTTGGTCCTTACTGCTGACCAATTAGGTTGGTGTATTTTCAATCCCTACCATCAATCTTTCTATTGACCGGTTAGGTTAGTGTATTTTCTTTTTCTTTTTTTTAAGCAGGATTTATTGAGAGGACAGAAAAGCTCCCACAGTGGGAGGTGACCTGAAGGGGTTCCTTAGTGTATTTTCAGTCCTTATTCTCAACCAATTAATATGAACCTTCCCATTTGAAACCCACAAAAATCTCTGATTGCAGTGGCCTAACTGACAACCACCATAGGGTACCTTTTACTGCAGAGTACTTTCTTGTCACCTAAGTAATTCCATCTCACTCATTCTTCAGTGTCAATGCTCCTTATTTTTCTTGGTCATGATATGAGAACTCAAGATTTGTCAAGCAAGAGCTGCAACGCTCCGGGGGCCCGACTTGGCCGCCAAATTTAAAAGTGCTATAACATTCCCTGGGGATCTACAGCTACTGGCATCCCAGAGCTCTCAGGGGTCATTGTCTTCCCTTCTCCAGGTGCCATCATGTCTTTGGATACCATGTAGGTCTCAGAGAGGCTGACAGTGTCCCCTGATGAGACTGTAACAATAAGACGGCCTTTTCTCTCTTCCCTGCATCCTCCACAAATCCCACCTCATCCAGTGATAGTCACTATCATTCTATGTCTCAGCTTAAAAGAAACCATCACTGGTCAATTTCACCTGTTGAAATCGGTCCCCGGTCTTATAAAATGCTTTCATTTCTTTCAGAATGTCTCTCAACATTTTAACTATAAATATTTTCTTGTGACTATTTACCTCTCGTTAAACCAAAATTCCCAAGAGGGCACAGGCAATGACTCCACTTCTGTATTCGGAGTGAATTTACAAGCAAGCATTTGACTTGATCTTACAAAATATGAACATTATTTAAGTAAGATATAGATTCAAAAACATCCACTGGTACATTTTTGTGATAATTTTTTTAATGGCCTAAATTATCTGTAGCAAAATGTTAAATTATTGTGTTAAATCCAATGGAATCCAGGACAACCAGTAAGCTGAATGAAGTAGATAGATGTGAAATAATGTGGAAAGATAATTATGATATATACAATTTTCTTAAAAAGAAATTTGCAAAAAAATTGCACAATATATGTCTACTTTATGTTTCAAATGTATACATTTTACATAAATGCAACTGTGTGTCTATATGCACAGGTATACACACATGTATGTTTTCTCCCAGGTACACTGGCTTACTTTCTGTCCCTTGTATCTGCCAACACTTTGTAGGGGTTTTTGTGGTCGTTGCCCAAAACAAAATATCCTTTCCCCCTCTTTATTGGTTGACTCTTGTCTGTCTTACAGATCTCCTAATTGTTAAAATCAATAATACAGTAATGCCTTCCCTGATGTTCCTAATTAGTTCACAATCCTCTTATTATACATCCTTCTACCATGAATACCTCTCCTTTGTCATACTTACTCTAGTTGAAATTTTACAGTCACTCTCCCATGACTCCTTGGGGTATGTTTATTACCCCATAGTGGGGAGTCCCTGGGAGACTGCTTTATATAATCATTGTTCACCTTTTTGTCTTCAGATCATAGCACATGTCTAGTAGATCAAAAATCATTATTGAATGAAGACATGAAATCATGAATTCTCACTCTCCATTTCACATATAAGGAAACCTAGTCTCTAGTTATGAGACTTGCTCAGGGTATTCAGTTAATAAACAACAAGCTAGAAGTTCTCATTCTAAAGATTATGATCTTATTGGTCAATAAGAAGTGACCAAGTTAAAGTTTTCAAACCTGATATTACTGATGTAGAAATGTCAAAATAACAGAAAACACTTCAGCAAGCCCTCTTTCTTTCTTATAGACACCTCCAGGAGAACTACTACATTAGCACTATTGGGGAGGATTGGGAGGAAACATGAGAATCTTCTAAATCACAGATGTTCAAATGACAACCTGTCATAGTTCATCCAGTCTGCTGTAACACAATATCATAGATTGATAAGATAGACCACAGAAGCTTATTTCTCACAATTCTGCAGGCGGGGAAGTCCAAGTTCTCTTGTCTGGTGAGGGCTCACTACCTCATCTGCAGGTGTCTGTCTTCTTGTATCCTCACATAGCAGCAGAGAACACAGTGAGAGAAAGCTCTGTTTCTTCTTATAAGGACATTAATCTCATTCATGAGGACTCCAACCTTATGACTTAATTGTCTCCCACGGACCCCACCTGATAGTATCATCACATTCGAGGTTAGAATATCAACATGTAAACAAGGCTCCTTGGTTCAGCCTGTAATCCCATACTTTGGGAGGCTGAGGTGAGTTGATTGTCTGAGCCCGCGGATTTGAGCTCCACCTGGGCAACTTGGCGAGACCTCGTCAGATAAATCAAAAAATTAGCCAGGCATGGTAGTACGTGCCTGTAGTTCCAGCTACTAGGAAAGCTGAGGCAGAAGGATTGCTGGATCCCAGCAGGTCGAGGATGCAGTGGCCAGGAGCAGCCACTGCACTCCAGTCTGGGCAACAGAGTGAGACTCCAACTCAAAAAAAAAAAAAAGGAAAAAAAAAAGAATATCAACATGTACATTCAGAAGGGACACAAGCACTCAGCTCATAGTACAACTTTTAGGATTTCTTTCATTGATATCCTCCATAATTTTATAGTGATTCAATTAAGACATTGTAATTTGCCAAAGTCCATAGTTCTAATACAATTCTGTCTACTACTATTACTGTGCTAATACTTTGTTTGAGTGAGATATTGCATTCTCACCTACCTAAGGAATTAAAGCATAATCATTAATTTCCTAGGTAGTCAGTAATGATCTCAATGTTTAAAAATGGAGACCTCTGTGAAAAACCACTGTGCTTGCTTTGGAAGTCAAAACTGAAAACCACCGTACTTGAATTGGAAGCAAATGAGATTATAATTGTGTTAATATTTAGGTCCTCATTGGCACTAATCTTCATTCTGATCTAAGCATGTAATGTGTCTGGGTAACAGTATGGAGAGGTAAAGGCATATACTTAAAAAAAAGCATTTTATCACTTTCTAAGGGTGACAGAAAAGTCACATTTCATTGGAAAAAAAAAGTGGTTGGGGGAGGGAAGATTATGGCCTGGCAAGGTGGTACACACACATAATCTCAGCACTTTGGGAGGCAGAGACAAGCAGATTACTTGAGCCCAGGAGTTTGAGACTAGCCTACGCAGCATAATGAAACTCATTTTCTCTCTCTCTCTCTCTCTCTCTCTCTCTCTCTCACACACACACACACACACACACACACACACACACACACACAATTTAGGTGCACATGACAGCGTGCACCTGTAGTCCCAGTTACATGGGAGGCTGAGGGGGAAGAATAGCCTGAGCCTAGGAGATCAAAACTATAGTGAGCCGTGATTGTGCCACTCCAGCCTGAGAGACAGAGGCACACACAAAAAAAAAAGAAAGAGAGAGGAGAGAAGATTAAAGCAACGCCATTTACATTTTCACAAGCACACTCATCACCTGCCAAAAATTAAAAAAAAAATTGTCTTAGGAAAAAAAATCCATTAAAATTCAACTTGAGTAAAAGTTCAAAGAATGTTAATTTTCAAAATTATTTTATATTCACATATATGAAATTATATTATCATTGCATGACTTATGTGCCTATCACATGAAATATGAGAACACTGCATAAATTACATGAATACATACAATTGCTTGCAAGGACTATAGTGTCTTCTTTTGAATGAATATTCTCAGTGCTGGTAAGAATTTGTTCTGAAAAATCAACTTTTCCCTTAAGGTTTGTCTATTAATCAGTCTGTCTGACCCTATAGGCACACATACATGCACACACAAATCTTCCACGTTTATGTATAAGGAGAGAGAGAAACAGATGATGGATCTCTATACACACACACCCATACATACATACATACATAAATATAGGCATGTGTGTTGGTATGCATATATTCACGTTTCCTTTAAAAGGCCATTGTTATTCAGTGGAGGAGAACTGGATTTTGAAACAGAGCCTTTCCTCTCCTCTTGCCTTTGGCGCACAGCCATAGACCACCCCAGATAAAGCCCTCCATTTTCACTTTTCCTACTTTCTTTGCTTTCTTCATCTGATAATTGAGGGCTTGCGACTAAGGGACTCTGCAGTTTTGATATTCTCTATTTATTTTCCTTTTTTTGGTCTCTCTCTCTCACCACAAAGCACATTTAAAGAATATTTTTTTCTCAGCTTTCAATTGCTCTATTTCTTACAAGAAAGCAGTTTTGCTTATAATTAGCTAAGATTGTTATTCTGTGTGTGAGAAATGAAAGACCAGAGAGATACCCAGCTGTCTTTTGTACATCAAATGTCTCTTATAGCATGGCATTTTGATGAGTTAAATCATAAATGAATCAAAGACTTTGTAATCCTTAAAATTCACATGGGTATGAATAGTAAAAAAGATATGTTTTAGTTTGCTATTCTTAAAACATTTGAAAAAATGATATGACATCTGTCAAATATCAAATGGAGCAGCATGTTTTCAGGGGTGTGTGTATGTACAGACAGGCCTGCATTTGCATGCATACATATTACAATACAGTCACAAAATACGCTTTTTACCTAAGGTATTAGAAATTCTATATCTGGGGAATATTTGATCCTTCAAAGTCGTCACCATGGGAAGCTCCAAACATATTCCAATCAGGTTGTCATCACACACAAAACAGCTCAGGAATTTATTTTTAGAATTGCTTACAGTATTTTCTTTTGAATATTCTCAGTGGTGGTAAAACTCTGTTACAGAAAATCAATTCCTTCTCAAAAGGTTAGTCCAAATACGATTTGAATTGGTGTGAGATTTGGCATAATGCCTTTCTGCTTAGTCCTTGCTGAAGAACGTACTCCTGGCAGCAGAAGGACCTCATTATGAAGCCTTTTCACCTTTAAGATAGGCCTATGGCACGGATCCCAAATGCCATGTTTTGATAAGCCCCATTTGGTACATTGGTTAAACATGAAATGCACTTCATGCTTTAATTCTAAAGTGGGTAGAATGTGAGAAGTCATTCTTTTAGATTTGGAATGCAAGCTCATCGATCACCCATTAGATAATTGACACATTTACTTTTGTCCTGACAATAAAGAGATCAATTAACATTACTAGATCCACTCTGTAAAAATAAGACTGGATGGTACTTTTCTTCAACTCTAGTCAGAATTCAACTTTCTCTCTTGTTGTCTAATCAAAATATCCTCCTTTTAAGATAAATACTGACTGATAATTTTGAATGAATTCTGTCACATGCAAGATTATTCTCCCTGACAATTTTTATAGGTCAGATTCTTCTACTCTCTAAGACTGCTTAAAAATGGAATACATCATTTTTCATTTCAAGCCAGATTTTCATGTGATCCTCTGTTCCTATTAAAGGCAACAATTATTCCAATCAACTTTAGAAGAAAAATCAATAGTTTTTCATTTTGTTCCGCTTGTCCTAATGTCTCATCAGTGTTCACATGTGCTTGACTCAGTGTTCAGTGTTCACATGTGCTCGACTGGACCTTGACCACTGTAGCAAATTCACCCTCATCTTGCTATATCCATGGTCTAGAGGAGACAGGTGAACTTAGGCTCAGATTGTTACAATTGCCAATTGCTACCTAACATGGCCCTTCATTTCCTAGGCATTTGTATTTTCCATCATAAAACAATGTTTGGGCAGCTTTATTTCTGCATTTTATCAAAGTGATATGACGTAACTTCTCATAAAAAAAGGAAACTTCAAGACTCTCAATGCGTGTTTGAGTGTAAACTCACCTTAATACTCAAAGACATCCACACCTTAACCAATGCTTTCGATTTTACTTGCCATTACTTACCATTATTTGCTTCAAATGTTCTATATTTATGTTAAATTGCCCTCAGATATTTGTTTCCACAATTTTTGTCATGTTATTCTCTCAGCCTGCATACATGGTCATCATTCTTCATGTTTACACTTTTTAAATTCAGCGGTGATGCTTTATCTTTTAATAGAACTTCTTCTCTTCCTTGCTTACTTGGAGGTCCCATCCTCCTCATCTGATGAATAAAGCAAATGACTTTTCTTCTGCCTTTTTTTCCTCGCCAGATTGCATTTTTCTATTTTTTAAAAAAATTTTTCTCCCCTACTATATTGACAAGTTGTTGAGGGCAGGAATCACTCATTATCCATTGCCTTGCACAGCATGGATTCTAAGTAAATATCTGTTTTTATTGAATCCCAGTAGATCGCTACGATATACACAATGTTTATATTCTTAATATGTTTCTCAAGCAGGTGATAGTTGCTATAGGAATTCAGAAAATGTAGGAAGAAAAAATATTTTGATACTTAGCACTATCATAACCATACCCTATCACCCAGAGGCAGTGTGAAAGAAGCCCAGAATCCAAAGCTTCTATTCAATTCTCCAAACTGCATACAGTATTCACATCACCTGAACAAACAGCATCATGTCTCAAAGCATCAAACTTTTCTTCTGAAAATAGACATAATATTGTCTACTCTCAAGGTTTACGTAAAAAAAGAAAATTAAATCAAATGTGATAGCATCCAACAGCAATTTATAAAATTTAAAATATTATACAAATAAAATTTTTAAGGAAACTGACAGAAAACAAATATCCATCTCCTCAAATTTATAATTTCATAAATGCCAACCAATCTCCTCTCGACAAACTTGTCTGATATGATACTAATCATAGGATTCAGTATCTCTTTTCCCTGTCTTTTTTCTTCCCATTTTATTAGTAATGTATGTGCATTTGTAGTATTTTATGCATCAAAACCTTGAAAGGTCTTTAATTATTATTAAAGGCAATTTATTTTATTTAGGACCAGTGAGTTCACTTAATATCCATTAGTTTTTCCTAATCAGTGTGAGCTGAAATTGTCACCCGGGTGCTGTTGAATATCAATCATTAAAACATGAATTATATTTGAAGCTGTTTTTAACTAGAGTATAATTGTCATATTTTTCTCTAACTTACTTATCAACAAAATGGCACTAATAGATAAGCAGAAAGAAAAGGTGAAATAAATTAGATAATTAAAAACAATGAAATAAAATAAATACCACTTTTATACTCAGATAATGTTATTTCTTATTAGACATTTAGGAGATTGACTCTCAAATAGGTATAACAACAGTAACTTAAAAATGAATATCTGAGGGAAAGGCAGAGGAGAACTTTTAGGGAAAGTTAATTTTTGTGGGACTGTCTGTGCAAACCTTGTTCAATTTCCTTTCCTGAAGTTTCACCTTCCACTTGCAAGAAACTCTTATTTTCTTTCTCCATTACTCTCATGCAATCAACCACACTCTGTTTCTTTTTCTCACCTTTCTTTTAGTTTTGGCGTTGGGCCAGAATTTTCCAAATTTTTGAAAGTAAAAAACAGTGTAAAATTTTTTAAATAAAAAAACCCTAATAAAAAGCATACAAAGAGTATTTTTCTTACTTTTAATAAGAAAATCCCCGAATTGTCATTAATATTCTCATGTATTCCCAGGTATTGGATCCTTTCACATTTAAATATTCTTTTTTCTTCTTCTCCCTTTTGTGTATTTGGGGGATCTCTTATGCTCAACTTTTGACGGAATAGAAAACACCAGCCAGCCAGCACACCGATATCATTTAAAACAATACCATGAATGAAGAGTGTCATGGGCATTTTCATTTTATCCTATCAAAAATACATCAATGAATGTATAAGAAATGAGCAATATACAATATTGTCCCCTGGCAGAGTTTAATAATGACCTGTCAAAAATTTTAATTAACAGGCAGAAAACAAGGAGATAGAAGGAAAATTTAAATACAATATAATATATAGTATTGGGTATTTATATATATACATATAGCATTATATATACACACACACACACAAACACTTGGGCAGTTCTATCACATGGGGACTTTCTCAGCAAGCGGAGTTCTAGAAATTCTTTTAAGTTTGTCTTTGCCAAAAGAAGCATTTCTTAAACATAATAGATGGAAAATTCATATTTGTTGAGTCATATTTTTGTTCCTTTGAGAATAACATTTCACTAGATATTTCTTATTGGAATGAATTAGTTGAAATGAGATATATTTGGTCTAAATAAGATTTGTCTATAATAATTTCCCATGACTTTAAACAAACACGTATGGATTTTTAGTTTTAAACTTATGCCTAAGGCAACGTCAAGGATATTGCAATACCTCAGTTACTCTTGTTGATTTTACTTAATTTCATGCCTGTTGCTAAAGTACTACAATTAAGATGGCTTTTTTGAAACCTCTAACCTATTTTATTTATGTATTAATTGATTTTAATGTGTTTTTAATTATTTCTTAAAGCGAGTTTGAAAAAATTTAATGGAGACTGAGGAAAAGAACACTGGGCACATTCAATGAGGCAGGTAAATATGGACATGGAAGGGCAGAAAGAGCACCCATTTTAGCAATAAAATCTCTGCTCTGAAACTGTAAAACCTTCTTAGTATTTTCAATGTAACTCAATCCTGACCAATGGGAACTGATATTAATTCTGACAGGGCTCCCAAGGAAAGTCCCCTCTCCCAAACCAATCCTTGTATAAGAGAGAAAGAGAGAGAGACAGATTTAAAATATATATATATTTGGAAAGAGAGAGAGAGAGAGAGAGAGAGAGAGAGAGAAATGAGAGAGAGAGAGACAAAAAGAGAGAAAGATAGATACAAAAGAAGGTGTCTGATACTCCTTGGCTTTTTTCTTCACTGGGACACAATTTTGTGGAAATATGTAATGAAATTTTGCTGCCAACATGGAGCCAAGAATCAAGGTAGAGAGAAGCAAGAGCCCCTGGCATCACTGATGGCCATTTCACTGGACATGCCTGGAGCAATCTACCTGTACTTATCAAGTAATATGATAAAAATACACTATTTGCATTGTAGCCACTTCTATGGTCAGGTTACAGTGAAATTATCCCATTTTACAGATAAGCTGAGTCATATATAGCCCAATACTTTGACAGTATTTTAACCTATTTGCTGTCAAATAAAACTTAAAGAAGTATCTTGTGCTGGGAAAACTGCCTGACCACATGCAAGAGATTGAAACAGGATTCCTACATATCACCATACACAAAAATCAACTTTTAAACTATAAGACTCCTAGGAGAAATCATAGGAAACACCCTTACAGAAAATGAAATAGGCAACCAATTCCTGATTGACCCTCCGAAAGTGAATGTCATAAAATATAAGATAGACAAGTGACCTCATCAAAGTGAAAAGCTTCTGCAAAGCAAAAGAAACCATCAAGAGAGTGGAGAGACAGCCCACAGAATGGGAAAAATATTGCCAACTGTATATCTGACAAAGGTCTAACATCCAGGATTTACAAGGAACTCAAACATGCTGAATGGAAAAAAAAAACAAACAGCCCTATTAAAAAGTGGGCAAAAGATATGAATAGGCACTTCTCAGAAGAAGATATGCAAGCAGCCAACAGATACATGAAAAAATGATCAGCCTCACTAATCATCAAAAAAATGCAAATTAAAACCACACTGAGATACCACCTAACTTCAGTCAGGATGGCCATGATTAATAACTCAAAAAACAACAGATGCTAGAGAGGATGTAGGGAAAAGGAAACACTTCTACACTGTTGATGGGAGTGTAAGCTAACGCAACTTCTGTGGAAAACAGTGTGGCAATTTTTAAAAGATATAAAAATCAACCTTCTATACTACCAGCAATCCCCCCTCTGGGAATATACCCAGAAGAACTCAAATCACTCTATTAAAAAAATACCTAGCCGGGCTCGGTGGCTCAGCCTGTAATCCCGCGCCTTTGGGTGGCTGAGGTGAGTGGATTGCCTGAGCCCGCGGGTTTGAGACCTGCCTGGGCAGCGAGACCTCATCTCTACAATAAATCAAAAAATCAGCCGGGCGTGGTAGTGCATGCCTGTAATTCCAGCTCCTTGGAAGGCTGAGGCGGAAGGATCGCCGGAGCCCAGCAGGTCGAGGCTGCGGTGGCCGGGAGCGGCCACTGCACTCCAGTCTGGGCGACAGAGTGAGACTCTAACTCAAAAAAAACAAAAACAAAAACAAAAAAACCTGCATACACAGGTTTATTGTAGCATTGTTTACAATAACAAAAATATGGAAACAACTATGCTGCCCATCGAAAGAGGTCTGGACAAAGAAAATGTAGTACATCTACACTATGGAATATTATGTTCTCACTCATAAGCAGGACTTGAACAGTTATCGTAATACTATAAGAAAAGGATTGGCAATAGTGGGAAATTGTTGAAAGGGGGTGAGATTGGCAGTAGTGGGAATCTGCTGGGGGAGGGTGGTGCACACCTCATCAACAAGGGTACCTGAATAATGAATATTTGTATACCTAACCCTGAATTGTGCCCCATATCTTTTAAAAAAATTAAGTATTAAAAAAAGAAAAAACAAAATTATGGACTTTGCAGCAATTTGGATTGACTTAGAATCTTTAATACTCAGTGATTTATCATGGAAACAAAGTTCTGAGTACTACATGTACTCATTCATAAACAGACCCTGAATATTTATCATAATACTATAAGAAGGGGATTGGCAATAATGGGATACTGCTAGGGGTGAGGGCCACGTAACATCAATAAGGGCACCCAAACTTTACCTGTACAATAACCACTTGGGTACTAACCCTGAATTGTACCCCATATCTTAAAATAAAAATTATAAAAAAGGAAACAAGAAAAATTAGCCAGATGTAAAAAAAAAAAAAAAGAAATATCTCACCTTCTCTCCCAGCATTATATATATATAAATTCGAGACACTTTTGTCTTACAAATGTTCTGTTATTCATTCTACTAGGAGAAGATAGGAGGAGAAAGAGGAAAATGACGATGAAGATGATGATGAAAAGAGAGAGACATGATCCCTGCTCAAAAAGGCATTTGTTTTGTGTGGTTTTAGTCAGTGTGAAAAGTGCTAGAAGAGTGATATATTTAAGGATTATTATGAAAGCATAGAGCAACAAGAACTTCACAAACCTTTATTTGTTCACTTTTCTTCTTTCCCACTTTTTTTCACTTTTTTTCTCTCTATTTACTGTAAACTTTTGAACCCATTCGAGTCAGAGAAGTCAAAATAAAAATACAAAAATATTATTTTGCTTAACGAATATCAAGTGAGCATAAGTATTTCAGTCAAAACCAATTAAACTCAACTTGAAAGGAGTTGAGTGGTATTGCAAACCTAGCATTCTTTAAAACAGCTATGACAAAAAAAGAGCAGGGGAAAATATTTTACTTAAAGATTTATGATATGAAATGTCATTTATTATGAAAACTAAAGCACAGTCTGTATTGATTTTTTTTTTTTAAAGGAGGGAGAGGAGGATAGAGAACAAGAGAGAAGACAGCAATGTTTTAAAGCTACAGAACAGATGGATGAATAATCACTGCCTTAGAAGTGTCATGAAAATAGTTGAGATACTTGCTAATACTTAGGAAAAATGTTACTGACCACGGGTTCTCAGGCTCTCATGTAATAGAAATTGACAAGAGGCCAAACAGATTCCCAGACAAGGCTTTATTGGGGGGCTTGTACCAGGGAGAAAGCACAGAAGGAAGGGTTCTGCAGCTGGCTTCCTGAAGGGGACAGCCTGGGGACTTTTAATAGATAAGGGAAGGGGTGCAATGTCAAAGAAAGGCTATGTTAGATGATTAGAGAGGGTTCTCACAAGTATGCATGCTTCTGCCCCACCTGCAATGTGGTTTTAAATATTTTAATGAAGCAAGGGTGACAATAAGTTACTCTCTGGTCCTTGAGCACATATGAGAGAGGGGCAGGCTATCCTCTCAAGTAAGGTTTATGGTAAAATACGGTTTAACATAACAGGTTTTTTTAAGGTTGTGGTCTGTAGGATGGCTTCAACTGGACTGTTGTTGCAAAGTTCGATGGATCAAGTATGTGAAGGAAGCTGAGTCCTATTCCTGCTCTGTCTCAATTAGAGGCTCCAGTTTCTTCAAGAAGTGGAATTAAAGAAAGAGTGATGCTTTAAAAGAGTTGATAAAGTCATATCGAAAAATGGTTGGACCCTTCTTCTACCTGGAAAGAAGACTAGATACTTTTACTTTAAAGATGATAAAACAGAGTTTCCCTAAATGGAGGAGACACAGCACTATTGAAGGTAGAGGATCCAGAAACAACATGGGTTTAATTAAATGTTAAAATACTGAATGCTGGGGAAAACAAAACAAAACAAAAACAAAAAAACAGCTTTCTTTCTCCACTTGACTCTAGAACACACAAGCAGGATAAAATGGGCAGGGACTTGATAGAGTTTAGGTAATTAGAAAAAAAAAAATCCTAAAGATATTAATGTCATGGGCTCACCACAGAGTTACACATACTATCCCCCTGGAGTTGGAACCATTACTGCCAAACCCATCCCTACACACTGAGATTCCCATCTGCATCTTAGTGATCTTTTTCTTTTTTTTTTTTGAGTTGGAGTCTCACTCTTGTCGCCCAGACTGGAGTGCAGTGGCCGGCCGCTCCCGGCCACCGCAGCCTCACCTGCTGGGCTCCGGCGATCCTTCCGCCTCAACCTTCCGAGTAGCCGAAATTACAGGCATGCGCTTCCACAACCAGCTGATTTTTTGATTTATTGTAGAGATGAGGTCTCGCTGCCCAGACGGGTCTTGAACCCGCGGACTCAGGCGATCCATTCACCTCAACCTCCCAAAGGCGCGGGATTACAGGCTGATCCACCAAGCCCGGCTGATCCTTTTCTAAACATAAATAGTCAAGGACCAAGACAAACTGGAGAAAAATTTGAGGATATCAATTGCAGGGCCTAAGCAAATAAGGAAGAAAAAACCTAGAGGGACATACAGTTTATGAGAAGAAAATGCCAAAGAAATTACTAACACTATACCCAAGAAAAATGAACAAGATAGTATAGAGAATATTATGAAAAAAATTTAAAGAGTTTATGAGAATTCAAAACATAATAACAGACATAAAAACTTTAAAGAACTATTAGAAAATAAAGTCAAGGAAGTCTAGAAAGTTGAGCATAAAGGCACATATAAGCAAATAACTTATGTACACAAATGCAAGAGATCTGACACTAACACTTAAGTGGAAAACATATCCATTTATTAAAAAGATCAGCAAATAAATTTCTTTTTTTTTTTTTTTGAGTTGGAGTCTCACTCTGTCGCCCAGACTGGAGTACAGTGGTTGCTCCTGGCCACCGCAGCCTCACCTTGCTGGACTCCGGCGATCCTTCCGCCTCAGCCTTACAAGTAGCTGGAACTACAGGGGCACGCTACCACGCCCAGCTGATTCTTGATTTATTGTAGAGATGTGGTCTCACCAAGTTGCCCAGGCGGGTCTCGAACCCGCGGGCTCAGGCAATCCACTCACCTCAGCCTCCAAAGGCTCGGGATTACAGGCTGAGCCACCGAGCCCGGCTGCAAATAAATTTTTTTTAAGTTAGAAAACTAATTTGAGATATGTCTAATACCTGAAGGTCATGTTCAGACCAATGTGTGGAAAACAACTTAAGATCATCAACTTGAAATTTTATGACTGTGGGTTCCAGAGATGAATGGAAGTCACACACACAGATAAGAATTAGTGAGGATTGCATTGTTCAAAAGCAACCCTGAAAGCCAGACATCTAACAAACCTTTAAATATCCAAGAGAAAAGTCATTTTCAACATGGAATTTTATAGCCAAATATGCTAAAAGTTAAATATGAGGCTAAAATAAAGATACTCACACACAATCAGAGACTCTAGTAATTAACCTGTTGCACATTCTTTTTCAGAAATATTATTAGGGGATGTACTCTATCCAAAAAAAAAGTATTAACTAAAGAAGACAAAGACACCAGATACAAGAAAAGGGACTTCTAAATAAGTGCAGAATTGGTGGATTTTGCATAGATTACCAAAAATGTCAAAATCAAGGGGCAATCACTGAGACAGGTCTAGAAAATAGTCAGTACAGTTAGTAGAGAAGTGTGGGATGGAGTTTTTCAAGGTAATAAAATTGATAGCATGCTCAAATTGGTGGAGTCTATTAAAAGAAGTTCTTGAGAACTGTCGGCTGTCCAGGAGTTTGGCATAAGGATATAAAAAATAAGCAGCAGAATAATAAGGAAAAATAAAAGGCTGTGCAGGGATAGGAAGCTATTATGCATACTGCATGCTTATCTATGGTGAGTGATGTTGATATGTCCATAATAAAAAAAAAACACTGAACATTTTCTAATTCAACATTGTATAATTGTATTATTGTACTGGCAGGTGGGTACAGAAAGGTGCATATATGATAGCATGGGGATGCTCCACGTACTGTAGTGAAATGTCAACAGATAATTCCTTGAATTAAGGCCAAGTGTGGTGGCTTATACTTGTAATCCTAGCACTTTGGGAGGCAGAGGTGGGAGGATCACTGAAGTTCAAGACCATCCTGGACAATATCATGATATCTCATTTTTACAATTTTTTTTTTAACAAACTTTAGTAGGATGTGGTAATGTGTGCCTGAAGTCCCGGCTACTCAGGGGCTGAGACAGAGGATGTCCTAAGCCTAGGAAGTTAAGGCTGTAGTGAACCGTGATGATATCACTGCATTCCAACCTGGGAAACAGAGTAAGAACCTGACTCAAAAAAAATTTAAAAATAAGAATTATTGAGCCGGGCTTGGTGGCTCAGCCTGTAATCCCGCGCCTTTGGGAGGCTGAGGTGAGTGGATTGCCTGAGCCCGCGGGTTTGAGACCTGCCTGGGCAACTTGGCGAGACCTCATCTCTACAATAAATCAAAAATTAGCCGGGCGTGGTAGAGCACGCCTGTAATTTCAGCTACTCGGAAAGCTGAGGCGGAAGGATCGCCGGAGCCCAGCAGGTCGAGGCTGCGGTGGCCGGGAGTGGCCACTGCACTCCAGTCTGGGCGACAGAGTGAGACTCCAACTCAAAAAAAAAAAAAAAAGAATTATTGAATTGAGAAGGGAGGGAGGGAGAGAAAAAAGGAGAGAGAGAGACAGACAGATAAAAAGTAACCAAGACATATGTTTTAAAAATGCAGAGGAAGACACCAAAGGAATCAGAATAGGAAGTGGTTGACTTTAAGGAATGAGACATAACATGGACAAGGGGGGATTGTGGCAACTCTTAGCAAGCCTTGGAGTACAATTCTTAACTTCAAAATACTTGTACAATTAATTTTAATAAAAATAAATAATACTCTTAAAAAGATAAAATATATAACAGACACTTTCATGGCATATAATAAGATCATTGGTTTACAGTGAAAGGGAAAAGTTACTTTTTAAAAAACATAAATAGAAAAGTAAAACATGGAGACAAAAGAAAAAAACTTTATGAGAAAACTTTATCATATATTTCTTAGGTGATATGGTCCTACTTTCAGTCCATCACAGAATCAGATTTCTTATCTCTTGAGAGTTTCCCATGACCATCAAGTGCTGAAAAGTAATTGAGGTATTAATGGAACTTCAATCCTATAACTTGCGCAGCATGAACAGGACAATGTATGAGTCAATGAAAGATGTTCCCTGGACACCCAGCCCCAGAAAGTGAATGGGTAAAAGCCTGAATGAGAATTCCAGAAAGTACAGTGTAATAGAAAATGTACTGCACATTTTATTTCAGAGAAATAGTTATTTCCAGACAGAAATAGTTCACATATTCTCTCTCTCTCTCTCTCTCTCTCTCTCTCCCTCTCTCCCCCATAAGTGTATGTGTGTGTGTCTCTGTCTCTTCTGTCTCTTTCTTCCTCTCCCTCTTCTTCTTCTCCCCTTTCTCCCCTATCTTTTTTTGTTGTCTGTCTTTCTCTCTCTGTTCCCCCAAGCCAATATACGTATACATATATAAAGTATTTCAGTCTCTGGTATACTTAACTTGGTAAATTGTTGAGCTCAGCAAAACTGTGGTAAGAAGTGTTGAAATATTTATCCCCACATTGGTTCAGTTTGTAAGCAGTAAAAGCAGATGAATGGATCCTGGAATGTGTAGTAGAGTATTACAGAATTACTTGTGCATCATTTATTGCTGGTACATTCTTTACATTGTACTCTGATGAAGGCAAAAGAGTTATTCAAGGAGAGGTTCACCAAATCGTGCTTCCACGGGGGCAGAATGTTTCTGACAGGGGATAGACAAAGGCCTAAGGAGACAAGACTGCCATATTCATCTTTATTTCTGAATTTATAGTGAGTAATTTTATAGAGATGTTAAAATTCCAATCAAGTCTTTTAATTAGCATAATCCACACTCTATTATTTCATTAGTATTGTGTAATTGTGTCCTACTTGTTCTAGTAAAGTATTGTCTCTAAATTCTAGGTATTTTGGAATAGAAGTTATGTTGGATAAGGATATGACAATGGCTTCAGAAATAGAATCTTTTGTCTGAAATTGAATTTGCATGTGCTATATTTCTAATGGTATTTCAAGTACAACATCATGATCCCCCGTGGGAAAAAAAATTAACACTGTTGATCTGTTAGAAATGTCTGAGATTCCACCAGTAAATACACTTCCCCACATGTGGGAATATGGGATGGGTGAAGTTGCTGGGAAAGAGGTGAACTATAAGATGCAAATGACATGAAGCGAATAACACTTTTAAGTTCCTGTCTTTCAGTAGCATTCATTAACATAAATACAATTAATGATGGAAGGTGTGATGCAAAGAGCACATCAGCAAAGAAAGAGTTACATGTGCCTCTTTGATTTTCCTCTAAACAATATTGGGATCTTGAGAAAATAATTTATTTTTTACGAACTTGTGTTACCTACTCTGTAAAATAAGGATAAGAATGCCTGCTCTCAAATCTTTTCAGGGGTTATATTCAATAGAAGAGTAGAGATGAAGTATCTACATTTATATATACACAACATAATCTATACATGTTAGTTACTAATCATATATTTTCTTCCATGAGGGGAAATGACAGTAATTTTAAAGCATTGTCTATGACTGGCACTATCAAAAGAATTAAGTGGATGGAGTCTTCCAAGGAGAGGAGCCATGCCACCAGTTTCAAATTCAAGGACAGGGGCTGTGGAATAGCACTAACAATAAACTTTCTAACACTGAGTTTATCTGTGATCGTCCTTGGACTCCTCTGTTTGAAAGCGGTAGCTGAAATACAGTGGCGTTCTAAGATGTGATAAATATCTAGAAACCAGAAGAAGAAAAGTAGCCACATAAACAGATAATGGTATAAAGGACAAGCGTTGTTTGAATTCAGGAAGACCTCTCAAGATATTGGTGTAGTAAAAAGTCAGCTCTCATTTTTGGTAGCCCATGTAGTAAGAAGTCAAATGCTAAGGAAATGAAGGTTAAGTACCAGTCATTGACTAGGACTAAATTTCAAAAGCCCTTTTCTGTGGAAAGGAAAATAAGGCAAGATTCCTGGAATTGGTGGTCCATTATTATCTGTGGAAGAAGTCTAGACAGAAGAACTGGGATAACCTGGAATAAATTTGGGTACAGTGGTTGTGGAGTGAGGGTAGAGGAGATGGTGAGAGTGAGGGAATATGGGAATGGAGGGATTCTGGATATCAAGGTTATGCATTAACATTATCAATAGAGCCTACCACTAGCTGATGCAGCACTTACTGATTTCTTGCAACAGTGAAAGTTTAAGTTTAAGTACCAATGTCAATTAAGAGTATTGGGGAAAGAGTGGGATATTTTAAAGGAAACTCATGCCTGAATCCATGTAATAAAAGGGCAGTGTTATTGAACCATTTCTCAGTGAATTCAGGCTTGTGAATGTTCAATTATCTAGCCGACTCTCAATGTCCTCATACAAACAAAAGAGTAACTCTTATCTACTCTGTCTAAGCAGACAAAGTTTCCTGTATGAGTACGTTGTAATCATGAGGAAGCTGGTGTAAACTAAAAACTAAAATTATGATTCCATCTTTTCCAGCTTCTTCTGTCTGAAAGAAAAATGTGTGATAACAAATCATTTTGACTAACACTGAGATGATTCTTCCATATTTGTTTGGATAAATATTTCACTACAGGAAACTTTTTGTTCAGATTTCTTCAGTAGACAAAGGTGGCCTACATCAAAAATTTGGGTAGTTTCCTCACAAGTAAGTTTTATCTCAGTGCCTTTCATATAACAGACACACACACAGACACACAAACACACACACACACATACACACACACATGCGCTCACATACACAGTTTACAAGCGACTGTGTGAAACTTTATAATATTTTATTTATAAAGTAGGAAACATAACCTGAATACTAAAGTTAAAAATAAGTGTTATTAATTTCATATTAGCATTAGAAATTTACATTAAAGCCAGAAGAAAAGTTTATGAAACAAGTTTTAAAAGTAGAGAAAAGGTGAAGAACAGTTTTATGTTGTTTTTCATTTTATATATGCTTTAACAAATTAGCTGTGAAGAATGGTTTTGCAACTATGATAATGGTTTTACCATGCTACATAATTGAATCACTCTCTAATTATTAATCAATAAGTTAAAAAAAAGAAATTAAAATTGAATATTTGGATGAATCAATCTAGTTTATTAAAATAGACCAGACATTTTCATCAAAATACTTAATCTAGGAACCCTTAAATAAATGTTTTATAAAGTGTAAGCTTTCATCCAAATCAGGAGATCATCATATATCCTATGTGTTTAAAATATAAATTTTTCTTTTGTCTCTTCAGGTACTGGGAATTGATAAAAAAAAATACTTAGGTATAATTATTTATGTAATCAGTAAACTAGAATTTAACATGATAGATAAGATATATTTTGCCTGCAGGATACTCAATAATCAACTTTCAATAATTGGGCCAGAGGCTTTTTTTTAAACAAAATTTCAATGAACAGATTATTTTACAAGATCTTGGCAGACAACAGGAATTCGATTACCTTACTTCTTTAGCTTGTGGTATTCATTGCTGCTAGAGAGCAAAGCATGCAAACCTTTAATGACATATTAGCATATTTTTTATTCATATTTTATATTTTATGCCAACACAAACACAAGAAAACTGCAGTTCACACTGGTAATTTTGAATCAGAAAGTTAAAATTTTAGAGGGTTGTAATTAGTGTGTTCATAAGATTTAACCACCTACCAAAAATCAGTGCAAATGTAAAAGAAAGTCAATAGAGTAAATAACTTCTATGTAACTTCTAGATTAAAAGCAAAATTTCTAGCTGGCTCAGTGGCTCCGCCTGTAATCCCAACACTGTGGAAGGCTGAGGTGAGTGGATTGCTTGAGCCTGTCAGGTTCGAGACCTGCCCAGGCAACTTGGCGAGATCTCATCCCTACAATAAGTAAAAAATTAGCTGGGAGCAGTAGCTCACGCCTGTAGTTCTGGCTACTTGGAAGGTTGAGGTGGAGGGATCACTGGAGCCCAGCAGGTCGAGGCTGAGGTAGCTAGGAGCGTGCCACTGCACTCCAGTCTGGGCGACAGAGTGAGACTTCGACTCAAAAAAAAAAAAAAAAGCAGCATTTCTGAAAAGTCAATTGTATTCCAAATCTAGATAGTAATTATTGATATAATGATAATAAGGCTATAATATACCTACAACACAACACATCAGTGCATGGTTATTTAAGCAACCCGAATAAAGACAATTTTATTTATTTATCTATTTATTTATTTATTTATTTTGAGTTGGAGTCTCACTCTGTCACCCAGACTGGAGTGCAGCGGCCGCTCCCGGTCACTGCAGCCTCGACCTGCTGGGCTCCGGCGATCCTTTTGCCTCAGCCTTCAAAGTGGCTGGAACTACAGGTGCGCGCTACCACACCCGGCTAATTTTTTGATTGGTTGTAGAGATGAGGCCTCGCCAAGTTGCCCAGGGGGGTCTCGAACCCATGGGCTCAGGCAATCCATTCATCTCAGCCTCCCAAAGTGTGGGATTACAGGCTGAGCCACCGAGCCCGGCTGATAATTTTATTTTAATTTGAATTATTGTAACAGAATACATATTTTGGTATTTTTTGTCCTGTTTATCTTTTTCATCTTCTACCTTCCTTATATAATCACTCAGAGACAAGAGAGCTCATACATATGAACAGCTGGTTTCTAATTGATTGTTCTGTTAGATTCTGTCTTTTTCAACATTATATATGCTTATCTTATATTTGATCTGCATAAACTCCTTGAATGTATACAAATCACTTTAAATCTCATAACCTCGGATTCTGTGTAGAATGGCCTTTTTGAATCTTCAATAGTTTAGAACTGCATGAAATTCAATCCAAATAGACAACAAGCATAGCTACAAATTGGAAGTTTTTTGGAAATGGCTTTGAAAATATCTGGATTTTATCTAAAATGAGTTTGTAGAGCACAGGCAGAATAAACATCCATGTTTTGAATACAAAACTACTTAACTTCCACTCTGACCCCTACCCCCATATGCATTCCTTGGTTCTGCCTCATGGTCATGAAATAGCAATTTTAAGTAATTTTCTCTGTCCTATAATGAAAATATTTAAGATATTTTCTTTCTTTCAAATTGTAAGAAAAATTTCCTAAAATGTAAACATAAAGATCTTCTGTGCCCAGAAGACAATCTCAAGACAACCTTGAATTGACCGGTAACAAAAAACTAGATTGGTATATGTAAACATACCAACTTTCATGTATACAGTTATAGGGTTAATAGCTTTAATGCTGGGAAAAAGTATAAAAATAGCACAAAAAGAAAATTAATGTGTTCAAGTAAAAAATATAGATAAGAAAGCTGATTAAAGAAAAAATAGAAAAAAAAATCATATAAGGAAGACCATATTAATATGGCCTTAGGAGAATACATTTTACAAAATTATCTTTTGTGACACAACTCCATAGAAAAATAAATTTGTATCTATATGACTATACATATATCTATACAATAGAATCTGAAATCAATTAATTTTTAATATTCTAACATGGTTCTGCATAGTTAAATTATACTTACCTAAAGACAAAACATTAGTTTATCTCTAGGCACCAAATAAAAACAATACAGATAACCATATTTCAGGATTACTTTTGATATTGAAGACTGAGACTGGGGAAGGTAGAGGCAATATTTCTCCCTTTATTTACTCTACAAAATGAATTAGTTATTTTTCTTTCTTTGCTAATAATCTATTGCTATCTATTTGATATCATAGGTCCCTGTATGCTCCACAGTGGGCAGGTCTATGCAAATCTACCTGCAGTGTCTGAGGAAGCTGAGAGGAAGAAGAAAGAGACTGGAATATTGGTTTTTTCATACAGAAATATTTAATAAGAACTCACAAACAGAAGTCATGTCTGTGTATGGTGGTGAGACAAGATGGTGACTCCTTGTGCCATTACCCTCCAGACCAAACAGAGAAAGGTTTCCACGGAGAAAGGGTAATTCAGAGGGATGTATAAGACAATTGAGGTGTAACAGCATCAGGGTTATTTTTACCTAACAGCAGAATTTATGACAAGTATGTGTGTTCTTTCACATACAACAAATAAATCAAATGGAAATCTAAGAGGACTTTCACGAACCAGAGGTAATCTGAAGTCATTATGGCAGATCAGCACTCAAGAAGCAGCTTCCCTGGCCTCCACACTATGAGAGGGTTATGACAACTAGAATAAATTCTTCCTTATGGGCTTCATTACATACCGACCTTATGAACCTGCAGGAGGAGTGGGATTGTATCTATATGTATAAAGTTCTTAAATTATAAGTATAGGATAATGAGAAGGCATTGAAGTTCTGCAGATGGTATTAGAAAATAAGAAAAATAGCCGGGCTAGGTGGCTCAGCCTGTAATCACGTGCCTTTGGGAGGCTGAGGTGAGTGGATTGCCTGAGCCCGCGGGTTCGAGACCTGCCCGGACAGCGAGACCTCATCTCTACAATAAATCAAAAAATGAGCCGGCGTGGTAGCGCATGCCTGTAATTCTGGCTACTCGGAAGGCTGAGGCGGAAGGATCGCCGGGGCCCAGCAGGTCGAGGCTGCGGTGACCGGGAGCCGCCACTGCACTCTGGTCGGGGCGACAGAGTGAGACTCCAACTCAAAAAAAACCCCAAAGAAAACAACAAAAAAAAGGAAAATAAGAAAAATTAGCATATGACTATCTCTAAGATGGAGCTTTTCTATAAATAACATCCTGCCCTAGATGAGTATCAAAAAATCTCAATCGTCTATGAAGATAATTGGAATATTAAAGACCACAGTTAGAGTTTGGTATTTTGTGGGTACAACTAAAGAGATGTTTACCATCTCCACTAACTTAAAGTACTGAACAAGAAAGGAGATATGTCCTCTCTTGGACAAAGACACTTCTTGTGGAAAGTTAACAGTGAAAAGGCAAAAACAGTGGAATCTTCCCACATAACAGTTCAGACTTTGCAAAAACAGACAGGTGATAAAAAACCTATTCCAAAGAATTCATAATAACTAAAGTGTCATTAAAAATTACAAATGAATTAAACGATTAAAACTGCTGTTAATAAATAGTGAACATCATGTCTAAAAAATAAAAGAGTGCCTTATCCATGCCTTTAGTAGTTTGAAATGTCATACATGAAATTAAATATTTTAACAATGCTAAAATAATTTTAGATAAAAAATAGCATCTTAATAGTTATTTTAACCCTATATTACTGATGCTTATATGTATCTTAAAATGAGTCATTTCATTCCATTTAATGTGCTAATCTATACCTTTGATTATAAAAACAGTATTTTACTTGTCAGTGCTACTCCCTGTTTTTTTCCTTCTGGGTGTTCTCAATTACGTAGTTACAAAACAAAATAGACCAAATTCAGCTTAGTTCTTCTAGTTTAGCAGGTCTAAAAATGTTGTCTTTGGAGAAGCAGCATCAGAGTCACGTAGGAACTCATTAGAAATGCCAATTTTTAGATACCTACTAAATTCAAAACTTTGGGAATGGGTTCCAGGAACCAGCCCTTTGGGCAATTCTGATGCTGCATGATCTATCCTGATAGTGTGAGAACCACTGTGCAGGTCAATATCCCCAGGTCCTTCATTGCCAAAACTAAAACAGTTCCTTTATTTTCAAGTGAGTTGCCAACATAGCCTTACAAATGCCCTAAACCACCAAGCATCCCTCCTTTTCCGCAACATTCTTTTCGAATCTTTTCTTTTCTGTACTGAGTCTCGTTGCTTCAGTGCTAATTTTGAAAAATGAAGGCATACTACTGTATTGATGCCCATTCATATTTGTAAGTAAAATTAATTACATCTGAGTCTGAAGCCCATGGATACATATAATAATTTAGTTCTGAAGACTCTTACCTTTAATGGTAGACTTTAAAAAATTATTTATTATTATTATTTTTTGAAACAGTGTCTCACTCTGTCATTCAGGCTTGAATGCGGTGGCATAATCCCAGCTCACGGCAGCCTTGACCTCTGAGCTCAAGGGATTCTCCTACCTTAGCCTTCCTAGTTGCTGAGATTACAGGCACTCGCCACTATGCCCAGCTAATTATTTTTTTATTTTTTGTAGAGATGAAGTCTTACTATGTTGCCCAGACTGTTCTTGAAGTCCTGGACTCAAGCAATTGTCCTGCCTCAACCTTCCAAAATGCTGAGATTGCAGACATAGGCCATAATGGTGAACTTTTAAACATTTTGATATGTTTTCATTGTTCTTAAGTTATATTTTGTTTTCAATGTACACAACCTTTTTGTTAGCTCATACTATTTTGGTGAGTTCATGACACATATGAATTTAAGAAAGTGTATCTTCTTAGAAACTATTAAATCTAAAGTTTCAGAGGGGACAGAGGAGACTCTACAGTTATAATTAAAGCTGACATAAGTATAAACTTTCAAAGGAGACAAAGTTTTCATAAATTTTAGATAAATATAAATGACTTGTTTCAGAAATATCAGAATAGGATTATGCATTTGGACTCTACTCCCCACTAGATGCAACTGAATGGAATAAAAGTCCTCATGAGGTTGAACTACATGTACTCCAAGGCCCTTTTTTATTCAGGCCATAGAATATAATTTTACAGAAGCATTGACTGTGTTGAATGGCTAGCAGGGGTTTAAGAGAAAAGGTACCATAAACAATTTACCACTTAAACAATGGGAATTTGAGAATGAGACTTCACTCAAAGATCTTTTTCAGGGAAGTATATTAAGATCTATATTGTGTGTTCTGTTCTCACAGAGGAAATACTTTTTAGAGCTCTCAGAAGACTCTTAAGAAGGAAGGAAGGAAAACACATTTCTATAACTTTTTTTTCTGTTGAAATTTATGTAAAGTATGACAAACCTAAGGAGAAAAATAAAAATGAACTTTCAAACAACAAAACAAAATGAAAGGGGGAAGAAAGAAAACTTATTTCCAAGCTTCGGTCTGCCTTTGACCCAGAAGATTCACTTTTTCTTAAATGTAAGTAACTCAGTGACCAATTGCTTTGGCCGTTACTCTTGACAAGGATAGCTTATTGATAAAGCACATTTTCTCTGAATAGCAACAGGTGCTCAGAATTTCAGATTGTAGCTCTCTCTCCCCCTTTTAAAATGTTATAATTTGAACTAGAAGCTAGCTGCTAATAAATAGGCATCTGGGTGGAAATCAGCTAATGAGCTACTAACTTGTTTTATTTGCTTTGAAATTAACTGAATGTGAACAGTTAGGGCCAGGGTGTGACTTGTCATACAACCTTAAACAAACAAACAAAAAAAAAAACCCAAGACATATTAGAGCTTTTGAAAGATATTGAAGATCTACTAAGGAGTACTTTTACATTTATAGACTGAAAAAAGGTTCAGGAATTCCTATACGTGATAAAAAAGGACTAACCAGAAAGCATTTAATTAAAGGTGTTATATTTGTTTTCTATCTCTGTGCTAATAAATTACAACAGACTTAGAGGTGTAAAAAGTGCAAATGTATTATTACAGAGTTCTGGAGGGTAATGTCTAATATAGGTTTTACTGGGCTAAAAATAAGAATGTATTCCTTTATGGAGATTTTAGGGGAAAATCTGTTTTCTTGCCTTTTTCAGCTTTGGGGGTTAACCACATTCCTTAGTTCATGACTCTTTCTTTAATTTTTAATGCCTGCAGTGTTGCATCTCTCTCTGAGCATCTTTTAAAGTTACACTTCTTCTATCTGTCCTCTTTTGCCTCTATTTTTAAGGACCTTTGTAATTTCATTGGGCACATCTGAATAATGCAGGATCATTTTCCCATCACAGGGTCCCTACCCTTAGTCACATCTATGAAATCCCTTTAACCATCCAAAGTAGCATATTCACATATTTCAAGGATTAGGGCATGGGAAACCTGTACTCTGCCTACAACAGGAATTGATGAACCTCCAATAATTTTTAATCTTCTTTACTCACTAACTATTTGTCTAAGGTTGGATGCTCAGCTCTTTGAAATATGGAAATCATTTATTTATTTTGCCTTTTTTTAAGGCTGTACAGTTGGATGATGTTGTCTCTGAATATACAATGACTCTAAAGTAACTGAAGGAAGTTGAAGAAGGCAAGCTTACCAGTTCTTTCAAGTGCATACATTTACTGAGCATCTAGTGGGTAGTTGTCATTATTGTGGATGCCAGGTATAAAATGATGAATGAAATATGATCCAATATAGCTTATATCCTGGTTCTATCTAACCTCCTCATCAAAAGAGAAAAACATAACAATAGATTATATGGTGCACAGTTTAAAGAAAAATAGCAGAGTGCCATGACTCACAACACAAGGTAATTTAGGGTTGAGTTCAAGGTAGGTCTGCAAGGAAGTAAGAAACTCTTAAGCCAGGAAAAGTGCTTGTGGTGCAAGCAACAAATGAAAAGCTCCTACATTGATAACGAATGTCTGTGTTTGGGAAATGATAGAAAACACAGATTACTGGTACGGCTGGAGACAGGAGGAAGAGAGAGAGAGAGAGAGAGAGAGAGACAGAGAAAGAGAGACAGAGAGACAGTGAAGAAGAGAGAGAAGTGAGAGGTACGACTGATAAGGAGTACATGTTGTAGAGTTTAAATTTTATTATAATTCAAAGAAAAGTTATTAAGGATCTGGAGAAGGGACAAGCTAGGAGTAGATTTGTTTTCTTAAAAAGAACACTGAAAATGGAGAGGATATAAACCACTAGAAGAAAATTTAATCCAAGTGAGAGAAAAATGGAGACTTACATAAACAGGGTATCAGTAGAGATGTAGGAATGTATAAAGATTTTATTTTGATAGAATGGACAGAATGCAGTGATTTAGAACATGCAGGTTCTGGATGACTTTAACGCAATATTTACAACTTTGAGGGATCACAGACTGTCTTAGTGTGCTTGACTATAACAAAATACCACAACCTAGGTAATCTGTAAACAACAGGAATTTATTTCTCACTGTTCCGGAAGGTGCAAGTCCAAGATCAGTGTTCCAGCAGATTCCATGCTTGGTGAGAGCTTGTCCCTCACAGGTGACAGCTTCTGCATGTCCTCAAATGGCATGAGGTCAAAAGGAATGAATGCTGTGTCCTTACATGGTAGAAGGAATGGAAAAACAAAAAGGAGAAGGAACTCAAATCCCTCAAGCTCTTTTATCAGGGTAGTAGTCCTGAAACGCCCCTAAGGACCCGCCTCTTCATAGTAATGCATTGGGAATTAAATTTCAACATGAATCTTGGAGGGACACAAACATTCAATCCATAGCAGACATCAAATAGAAAAATTCAAAGACAAAATTTTGCATACAGTTTTGAAGCTTAACAAATTGTCTTAACACAGTTTCACCCATTAGATTAAAAGCTCTGCCTTATAGATCTTTAACAAATTCCACTGTTTTTATCTAAGCTAAACCTTTCATATAAAAAGAGCTACTATACCTTGTAAAGATACGCACAAATTCTTTTGTGTTTCAAACTTTATTTTCCTAAGACGTACTCTTCTAATTCTATTATTTGTTGTCTTAGAACTGTTGTATCTTTATGTATTTGCACTTTTAATGACATTTCTGCTCATTAAAAACCTACTTCCAATAATCTCTCTACCCACGAAGCCTTTCCTTATCCCATGAGTAGCATTAACTACATCCTTCCTTGGCTAATTAAAATATCTGTGACTTAATACATCTCTCCAACTATAGATTCAGTATATTCCATAGCACAGGAACCCAACCGAGCACCTCTGGGTCTCCATTATAACCAGCACAAAATAAACTTTGATAAATACATATTTAATATGATAATATAATTTAATTTTCACATTTTCCCATACAGTAGAACTTCTACAGAAATGTTTGTTAAGTAAGAGATTCACTTAATAACTTGCAGAAAAAGTGATTTCCTCTTTCAATAAAGGGACATCATTTACCTTCAATAATAAATAATTGAAAAAGGGCCTTCAATGGAGACAAATGATCTTATGGAAGTGTATGTTGTTGCAGTGAGCACTAAGAACTTGCATCAGGAACCCAGAACTTAACCAACTTTGTTAAAATAGTGGCAGTTTCTCAATATATACAGTATATTTTGACTTTCCTTTAAAGACTGATTAACTGTGAACTTCCCTACAAATTATCTTACTAAGTATCTGTAGTATCATGACTGTGAGTCTAAAAGTAAACTATTAATTTGTCATAAGTGCATAAAATATATGTAGATACCAGCCTACTTTATCATTTACTACCATACAATATATACAAATCTTCAATAAAGTCAAAATTTATCAAAATCTTTATGATAGTTCATTTCCACTTAATGAATAGTAAATACCTTTTCTCTTTCTGGATTTTCTTAATAATGTTTTTTTCTTTTTCTTTTTTTATTATAAACATGTGGGGTACAATTCAGGGTTAGGTATACAAACATTGATTATGCAGGTACCCTTGTTGATGAGGTATGCCCCTCCCTCCCCTAGCAGTTTCCCTCAACTGCCAATGCCAGCCCCTTCCCCTGACAGTTTCCCGCTATTGCCAATCCCTTTCTAATACTGTTATAATTGTTCAAGATCCTCTTATGAATGAGAATATATGATGCTCTGTTCTTTGTTTCTCTGATAGATCACTGATGATCGACTCTAAATCCATCCAAGTTGCTGCGAAGTCCATATGTTTGTCCTTTATGGCTGCATATTCCATTGTGTATATGTACCACTTTATTTTTTTATCCAGTCCAGCTTCAATGGGCAACATGGTTGGTTCCATGTTTTTACTATTGTGAATAGAGTTGCAACAAACATACGTGTGTAGGTATCTTTTTTGTAGAATGATTTGATTCCTCTGGGCATACTCCCAAGAGGGGAATTGCTGGATCATATGGAAGGTCAATTTCTAGTTCTTTTAGAAATCGCCACACTGTCTTCCAAAGAGGTTGTACTAGTTTGCATTCCCACCAGCAGTGTAGAAGTGTTCCTTTTTCTCTGCATCCTCACCAGCATCTGTTGTTGTTTGTTTTATTAATGGTGGCCATTCTTACTGGGGTTAGGTGGTATCTCAGTGTGGTTTTGATTTGCATTTCTCTGATGATGAGTGAGGCTGAGCACTTTTTCATGTATCTGTTGGCTGGCCGTATATCTTCTTTTGAGAAGTGTCTTTTCGTGTCTTTTGCCCACTTTTTAATGGGGCTGTGTGTTTTTCTTTAACTTACTTTATTATAAGAATATGATGTATAATACATATAACATACAAAATGTGCTAATTGTTTATGTTTTCAGTAAGGCTTCTGTTCAAAATTGGCTATTAGTAGTCAAGTTCGGGGGGAGTCAAAAGTTATGCATGTATTTTATTTTTTTTTTTTATAGACCAAATCTTGCTCTGTTGCTCAAGCTGGAATATAGTGGTGCAATCACAGCTCACTGCAGCCTCAGACTCCTGCTCAAGTGATCCTCCCTCATCAGTCTCCCAAGTAGCTAGGATTACAAGTGTACACCACCACACAAGGTTTTTTTTAGTTTTTAATTTTGTAAAGATAGCATATTGCTATGTTACCCAGGCTAATTTCAAACTCTTGATTTTAAGGACTCCTCCCACCTTGGCCTCCCAAAGTGCTAGAGTTACAATGTGCATCACCACATCCAGTTACATGAACTTTTTGACTGGGGAAGGGGTCACAGCCCCTAAATTCTGTATTGTTCAAGGGTCATCTCTATTTCTTTTAAAATAATTAATACATTTCATGAATTTACATTAACTTGTCTCCAGTTAGTATAAATATATTAGTCTGTTTCTTCAACTGACATTCAAGAATGAATAATAAAGCTATTAGGGGCTTAGCTAAAGTCCCAACACCTCTATGCATGGATTATGAAATTCAATCAAGCAATATTAAGACTTAATAAGACTTGCCAATTTCCTGTCCTAAAATAAGTGACAATTCTTTAACTTGAGCACACACTTCTGTTTCCTGTGATCTCTCTATGGCTTTATAGTATCCCTCTGACCTTCAGTGTCTTTTAAAATTTGAGCTCATAAGAAAAATTAAAGAACCCTTATACAGTTTTTCAACTCCCTCTTACACTCAAGTTAACTAACTACTAGTGAGAGTCACACTCTCTATTTACCACTATGGTTCAATTCCTGACCAAGCAGAAGAAAAGCCTGCTGCACGCACCCAGCATGGCCATACCAGAGATTTCTGGCTTCACTGTGACTGATGTAAGCTCAGGGGGATTTCTTGACAAGTTAACAGTGTTTCAGGGGGTCACTGGGAGCCTGGAGAGCCTTAGAGATGGAAGAAGTCAAGGGAGTGCTGAAGAACTACAGAGCAACCAGTCTGTCTAGACTCTGGCTTTCTAGTTGCTACAAAGAACATTCTCTGAGGAATAGAGCCATGTTATATTCGCAATACATGGTCTCAGATAATCTGACTCCTCTGAAGGTATGGAGGAGGAAGATCTAGTTGTTTCTAGTACCTCCAGTCAAGAAATCATGCCAACCAAGCAAAGCAATTTACCCAAAGGAAATGGCACATTTTTACTACAGCTTAATATAATGATGGATGTGATGTATCATTTCTAGCCTTAATCTGGTGGCTCAAGTTTGTAATCCCAGCACTTTGGAAAACTGAGGTGAGGGGATTGCCTGCACCCATGGTTTAAAGACCAGCCTGGGCAACTTGGTGGAACCTCTTCTCTACAACAAATCAAAAAATTAGCTGGGTGTGGTAGAATGCTTCTGTAGTTCAGCTACTTGGAAGGCTGAGGCAGAAGGATTGCTGGCACCCAGCAGGTCAACGCTAGGGTGGCTGTGAGTATGCCATTGCACTCCAGTCTGGGCGACAGAGTGATGATCCAACTAAAAAAAAAAAAAGTAATTTCATGCTTTTCTTTGCCCTCTCATTATTATTAGTCCATCATCTAAGAACTGCAGTAATGTGTATATGTGTGTATGCATATATAGTGTGTCCTTACATATGTGTACTGTGTGCATATGCATATATATATATATATATATATATATATACAGTATATATTTTGCACGTGTGTGTGCATGTGTGTGTGTGTGTATAGATTTACCCAAAGGATGAGAAAAACAGGGAACAAATTAGAATTGCAAATAATTTGTGATTAAGCAACCACATAGGCTGCGTACCATAAATACCACAGAAGTTAAGAAGGGATTCATCAAAACAGGCAAGAAGGCAAGATCTTATAAATAGAAACAAATGCCAGAAACACTTAGACTATCTGTTCAACTATGCTGCAAATTATCAGTGTGACTATCTGTGTTAATAGCAAGTCAATTTACTTGTTTGACCTCAAGTCTTATATTTTCAAATAGGAATATTAAACTAACCCAACTCATGAGCCCAAATTGCATAAAATCCAACTTCTTTAACATGGTGCATGACATACAACAGGAGCTAAAAATGTGTACTGCTACTATTAAGTATTATGTACCATTATTAGTAGTATGGTTTAGGTGGTGAAGTCCAAATTCAGCAAAAATTTCTTAACGGCTGGCTCTAAAACAGACCCAAAATAATCCACTGAGTGCACCGCTGCACTGATGGTAATTGGTACTGTGGGAAATTGCAAACAGGAAACCTTAAGCTCATTACAGCATGTTGTTTCTCAGTGCTGAACATTAAAAATGCTGAGCTCTCTAATCTGGAATAAAGACCATTTGACCTCCAATTTTTATTACAATCTTTGTTACAGCTGCTCAAAATATCTCCTCCATAGCAGTCACACAAAGAAATGTTCTTCTGTTTGTAGTTAGGCTGAAAAAGACAGCATTATTTCAAACAAACAGATAGACAACCAACAAATTTCATATTTTGTGAGTTTTTACCAAATGTATTTAGAATTTATGCCTCAAATTAAGAAACTGGAAAAGGAATACAGTAAAAAATAAGAATGGCAACTTCTCCCTATTAATTCTTTGGAACGTCACAGTTCAACTTAATGAGAATAAATTTATTTTGGTGAAAACCAGGAGAAATTACATAGAAACATTTAATGACAACTTTCAATGAATTTGAAATGGGAGTTTCAAAGAAAGATTTTGTTAAAATTATTTGTGAAGATGATCATTTTGGAAGCAATTTTGATTCTTATTTTCTTAAGAAAAGTTCCCTCATCTTGAAAAGTTTTCAACATGTCATGACCTTCATTGACCCCTTAACTTTCTCTGGAAAAGATCTCCAGTTAACAGACTTTGTGTTAGCTCAACTTTTTTCTGTAATATTCAGTGTTTCATTAAGTACCTACTGTGTGCAGTGCTTGGAGGACAAGAAAGGAGCACATAAAATACTCTGTACAAGACTTAATCCATATTCTATTTTTAAGATGACTACTGAATACTTTTTTAAATTACAAGAGAAGTTTAAAAAATTTTAAGTTGAAATCTTTTAAAATTTGTAAAACAACTTTAGAATAAAATGTAAAATGATAATATGCTATACTTTTGTAGAACAATGAGAAAAATATTTTCATAAAAAAAAGAAATGTTAGCCAGGCTCGGTGGCTCAGCCTGTAATCCCGTGCCTTTGGGAGGTGGAGGTGAGTGGATTGCCTGAGCCCGTGGGTTCGAGACCCGCCTGGGCAGTGAGACCTCATCCCTACAATAAATCAAAAAATCAGCTGGGTGTGGTAGCACATGCCTGTAATTCCGGCTGCTTGGAAGGCTGAGGCAGAAGGATCGCCGGAGCCCAGTGGATCGAGGCTGCGGTGGCCAGGAGCGGCCACTGCACTCCAGTCTGGGTGACAGAGTGACACTCCAACTCAAAAAAAAAAAGAAAAAGAAATGTTAACAAATGACAAAGTACATGGAGCATATTTCAGAAGTTTCTAAGTTAAGGATTCATGAGCTTTATAGATATTGTTCACCTCATTGTAAATCAATAATAGAAAAATAACATTTGTTCTTTAGTTCTGTATATTCCAATAGAATAGTGGGGTTTTTTCTATATTAAGTCACAATCATTTAAAATGCATTTTGCTTCATTTAATTGCTTGGCGAATTTTGTTGAAGAAGTTTTAATGTAGATATTACTATTTTCTTGAAAATATTCTCAATGAATTTTCTTATAGAGCTTTCACCTCCCCCACCCAAAACACATCTAATTGAAAATTTAATTGTATTTCTCTTGTAAAAAGCTTGGAAGATTAATTTTCAGTTTGTCTTTCATCCTGTATAATTTAATGTGGAATTTACCATGCTATTACTCATCTTTAAAATTGTAAATTGCTTTCTATTTTTTACTAAGTTTTATTCAACAAACTTAACAATGACTAACAGAGGATGTTTTTGATTGTAGATAATGCATAGGATAAAACTTTGATTTTTGACAGATTTAGAGCTCTGACATAAAAACTATATGTTCAGAATTGTGTTGCCAATATGATGGTAATAAGTTTGAGTTCTGAAAAGATAACTTGCAATTTATGCGTATTCAAAAAACATAATTTCAGTAAAAATATTTGAAAACATCACTCTTTCGCTTTGCAGAAGCACCTTAGTTTGATGACGTCCCACTTGTCTATCTTATTTCTTAAGGTATGGGCATTTAGGGTTCTGAATAGGAATTGGTTACCAGTTCCAATTTCCATAAGGATATTCCCTATGTTTTCTAAGATTCTTATAGTTTGAGGTTTTACAGGAAGAGAGCAGGGAGACAGCCCACAGAATGGGAAAAAAATATTTGCCAACGTTATATCTGACAAAGGCCTAACATCGAGGATTTACAAGGAACTCAAATGCTCTGAAAGGAAAAAAACAAACTGCCCTATTAAAAAATGGGCAAAAAACATGAATAGACCCATCTCAAAAAGAGATATACGGGCAACCAACAGACACATGAAAAAGTGCTCAGCCTCACTCATCAGCAGAGAAATGCAAATCAAAACCACCTTGAGATACCACTTAACCCCAGTAAGAATGGCCATCATTAATAAAACAAACAACAACAGATGTTGGTGAGGATGCAGAGAAAAAGGAGCACTTCTACACTGCTGGTGGGAATGCAAACTAGTGCAAGCTCTTTGGAAGATAGTGTGATGGTATCTGAAAGAACTAGAAATTGACCCTCCATATGATCCAGCAATTCCCCTGTTGGTAATATACCAGGAGGAACTCAAATCATTCTACAAAAAAGATACCTGCACACGTATGTTTGTTGCAGTTCTATTCACAATAGTAAAAATATGGAACCTAACCATGTTACCCATCAAAGCTGGACTGGATAAAAAATGTGGTACATATACACAATGGAATATTATGCAGCCATTAAGGACAATATGGACTTCGCAGCAACTTGGAGGGATTTAGAGTCGATCATACTCAGTGATCTACCACAGAAACAAAGAACAGAGTACCATATGTTCTCACTCATGAGCGGACGTTGAACAATTATAATACTATTAGAAAGGGATTGGCAGTAGTGGGAAACTGTTAGAGAAGGGGTTTGGGATTGGCAGTTGAGGGAAACTGCTAGGGGAGGGAGGGGCATAACTCATCAACAAGGGTACCTGCATAATCCATGTTTGTATACCTAACCCTGAATTGTACCCCACATCTTTATAATAAATAAAATAAAATGAAAACATCTTTTCTACAATAATAAGTATCCTCTTAAGGACATCTATCAGCACTTCTCAGAGAGATGATGGTAATATAATACTTTTTTTCCCCAGACACTTTTGAAATAACAGAACTAAAACGTTCGTAAATTATTTTCCTCTGAGATTTTATTCTAACATTCCAAATTCTTGTTCATTAACAGGATGTCAAGATTCCAACGTCTTAAAATTGTTGTGTCCACAAGGTGCCATTAAATCAAACTGAACTCTAAGCACCAGAACAAACCCATTGCTTAAGGTCTATGGCAACCCGAGTGAAGAAAAGGTCCAATGTGTGACTCATCAAACACTGACATTATGAAGAGGAAGAAGGTTGTAGCATATGAATTAATTCCATCACCACGTTATTTTGCCTTTGTCAACACTTCTGTTTTTGTTTGTTTATGTTTTGTTTTGAGACAGAGTCTCACTCTGTCACCCAGGCTGGAGTGCAGTGGCACTATCCCAGCTAACCACAGCCTTGAGCCCTGGGCTCAAGCAACTCTTTCGCCCCAGTCTCCCAAATAGCTGGGACTTCAGGCATATGCCATTGTACGTGATTAATTTTTGCATTTTTTGTGGAGGTCTCACTATGTTGCCCAGGCTGGTCTCAAACATGGGCTCAAGTGATTCTCCTACCTCATCCTCCCAAAGTGCTGGGGTTACAGGAGTGAGTCACCTCCTTGAGCCATTCTCTTTGTTTTTAAGAAAGTATTATTCTCACTGTTCTACAATGGTACACTATATCATCATTATATTTTTCATTCTAAAGTTTTTAAAAATAAATTTTAAAATGATTTAACTGAAACATTTTAACTAAACTTTAGTGTGATTTTTACCTTTTTAAAGACAAAATATTTTTATTTTTATAAAAAAAAAAACCCTGTGGTGTAGCGTAATATGTTAAAGAGAACTTGGAGAAAAGAATCCCTACATTCATGAGTCCCTACTCCACTTGTTGCCAGATGTGTGGTCTTGGAAAGATCTGTTAGTCTATTCTCAATCTCTATATTCTTTATACCAACCACTATTGAGAATTGTGGGGATTTTCTGATAAAAAGGCTAGAAAGCATATAGCAGAGAACATATAATAAGCACTAAAAAAAACATTAAATTAAAATTAAGTTAGCTGACAGCCCCCTTACCCCGTATGTCGAGAAGGCAAATCTGGGTAATGCTTGTTGCCAGCTTACAGTTAAAGGAGTTACAGTAGCTGTAAACAAAATAGCATTTCTGGTGGACCTTCTCTGAACCCAAAGGCAATTCTGTCAGGGTATAAGATGATAACATGCAACAATATAAATTCAATCAGCACACATCACATTTTCTCTCATCAAATTCAGAGGAAAACTGATGGAACACTCTTTTGACTCTTTAATAGGAAAGATTATCCCTTCATTATTTCTTTCCTGTTTTCAGACTAAACCTAGTATTTATTTTGGGATGACTTTATAGAAATAAAAGTGTGACTGGGTAGGAGAAACAAGGAATAAAAGACAAACAGCACAATGTTTTGGTTCGCTGACCTTCAGGGAAAGGCTCACAGGAGACTCTGATAAAAAGTTATTCTTTCTCAAAATATTTTATTTGGAAAGGAGGCAATGATAGCCAATAATCAATGCTGTTTCATTAATTCATATATTCATGTGATAAGTATTAAGCACCTACTCTTAATTATGCCCCGGGCTATGGCAAGGAGATACAATGAGGAAAAATGTAGAAATTGATTCTTCCCTCCTGACTCCTACAATAAAGAAAAGGAAATAAAAAATTCACGGTGGTGGAGATAAAGATGGTTGGGGGGGGCAGTTTGTGATGCCATGGGATCACAAAAGAGTGATCTACCTCAGAGCTGGGAGGGAAGACGGGCATTCTAGAGCAAATAATATATCAGAAAACGCGGCCTTAGAGAGACAAAGGTTCTCAAAAAGGAAACATCTCTGCAAAGGTTTTGCAGCAATATTTGGGAAATTTCAAGAAATTGTCATGACCAGTGTATGTTCCAGCATGATATCAAAGAAGGATGAACATGAAAATTAATCAGGATTGACATAATACAAGGCTGCAGAGTTTTTGTTAGTCCATTTGCAAATGATTCTAGAAGTGGCCAGATTGTGATTGAAATTTTGTTAAAATGTGCTATTTCTTAAATTTTAAATCACTGATAAGGCTCTCCTTACATTCTCTCCTAGGTGATTCTTACCAAATGAAGGTATTCCAAAAAAGAAAAAAGTTTTGTTTTAATAATTTTTTAAAAACATTTCTTAAGAACTGTGAGAATTTTTTTTAATCACATTTGAGGCCTTAGTTTTTCCCTTCATAGTCTTTAATAAAACCTGAAAGACTAGGAATCCAAATAATGACTACTCAAAATTTTTCTTGAGAACCAGCAGCATCATATCACCTGTAAGCTTGTTAAGAAAAATGCTTATTTTCAGCCCCAGTCCCAGAGCTATTGAATCCAAAATTGTAAAGTGTATCTCAGAAGTAAGTCTTTCATATGTTCACTGAAGCCTAAGTAATAGCTTTAAGAATGCTCTGTTTATTAAAAAATACACTAACAATTAAGAGCACTTACACTGGACACCGAAAGCACAATCCATGAAGGAAATATTGATGCATTGACCTCAATAAAAATTTTTTTTTAATCTGCTATGAAAGTCCATGTGAAGAGGATGAAAAGAAAAGCTCATACCTCATCAACAAGGGTACCTGCATGATAAATGTTTATATATGTAACCCTGAAATGTACCCCACATATTTATAATTTAAAAAAAAGAAAGCTACAGACTGGGGAAAATGTCAGGGGAAAGATAAATATCTAAACTGCATAAATAAATCGTAGAACTCAATGGTAAAAAACAATCTATTTAGAAATGGCAAAATGTTTAACAGACATTTTACTAAGAGGATAAACAGATGAATACCAGTCTCTTAGAATATGTTCAATATCATTAACCATCAAGGATACATACATAAAAACACAATGACATATCACTACACACCTTTAGACTGGTTAAAACTAAAACAAACAAGCAAACAAAAACAATGACAACACAAAATGCTTGCAAGAAAAAGGAAAAACTGGTTCACTCACATCTTCCTGTTGGTCAAGTAAAATGGTTCAGCCACTCTGAAAATTTGACTATTTCTTATAAAACTCATGGTAATTTGGCACTTATCACAAGTCCGGTAATTGAACTCCTAGGTGTTTATTCTAAAGAAAATAAAATTATTTTTATATAAAAACATACATACAGATGCACATAGCAGCTTGATTTTTAATCATCCTAAACTGGAAATAATCTTGATGTCCTCAGGTGAATTATTAAACTGCGGTACAATTTTATGTAATTCCTACTCAGCAATATAAAGAGAGAAACTATGTACACAGTTAAATGATTTAAATTACAGATTATTATACTGAGTGAAAAAAAAGCCATTCTCCAAGAAATATATAACCGTATTACTTCATTTGACTGTACAAATAAAATTCTTGAAATGTCACATTTTCAAAATGGAGGATAGATTAGTGGCTGCCATAGTTACAAACAGTGGAGAGGTGTGTGTCCAAAAGAGGTGGGTGTGGTGGTCAATGGGCCACATGAGGGATTTTTGTGATGAAATTTTTTGTCTCTTGACTTAATGGTGAATTAATGAATCTACGGAAATGATAAAATTGTAATAGAACTAATACACACACTAAAATGCAAAGAAAACTAGGAAAACCTGAATAAAATCAGTAGATTGTATCAGTGACAACATCATGGTGGTGTCAAGTATAATTGGGATTCCTCTGCAAGTGAATCTAATTATTTTAGTAATTCAGTTAAAAATTAAAAGTTCATTATTATTCTTTAATGATCTCAAAGGCTTCTTCTTAACTTTGCCATTAAAAATACGTCAACCTTAATGGTATAAAGACTGTGCTCTAGCCATCTCATCAATTTGTTGAGTTTTTTTTTAATGTTTTTATGGCATTACTGTCACATAATTGATCATAGAACAATGAACATGCATCAAATCCTTTTATGCAAGTCAAACACTTAGATGCATCTTAAATCTTTTTGGATAATATTATAATACTCAGCATTCGTAGCTACAGATTCATGATGGAAATCTCCACCTTAAATGTTTCAGCTCATCTAATATAATTTCAAATTGATTAGTCATAGTGATGAAGGCAGCCCTTCTGAATCTGTGTCTATAACACCATTAAGTAGATAAACCATGCTTCACTTTTCATCAGAAATCATAAAGACAAGAATTTAATGTTGTATATAGAAAAATGATTCTTAGATTCCAGAGGAGAATTGTTAATCTTCATTTTTCGAGGATCCCATGAATTTTCATTTTCATGTTATTGCATTTTTTTAGTTGTAATAGTACGAAAACTGAAATCACTGAACAATTTATTCACCAAAATAGTATCTGTACATATGTCACTTCTAAAAATCTCTAAGGAAAAATCACTATGGAAAATCACTAAGAAAAAAGTAACGTAAAAAAGTCAAAGTTTATACTTCACATATGAAAGATGCCTAGTTTTCTCCATTAATGACTCATTCATAGAAATTGCAAACAAATAGAAGCTACCTTAAATATTGGAATAAAATTCAGAAATATTTTGTTTTCCATTTATATGCTTTATACTTTATTTTTTAAATAAATGGTTTTATTAAGAATAAACTGCAGTTTTCTTGTTATTCAACACAACTTACCAAAGATAATAACTTCAAAGTGTAGATGGATCAAAAATTGATTCCAAGTTTTAGAAAAGTATATAAGATTGAAATCTAAAGAAAATACCTTTGCCACAGTGCTGGTAGGGATGGTTGAGAAAACATTTGGACATTCCATAAGTCAATATTTATTCAGATTCAATGAAATTATAGTTCATTTTTTTTCTTAACTCACCAAAACTAACTGATTTCTTCTGTTTTCTGGCTCATGTTAAGCATAATTTGAATGTCAGTCAACATTTTGTCTACAAAATGACTTTGCTTGGTCTATTATTTCATGAAATACAAAGGTCACAAAAGCCATGGACATTGAAGCATGACAAAAGGCAGAAGACAGCTGATATGTTTCCACTTAAAATTTCTTCTCTTCTTCTTTTAAAAGTGCTGGATCCCAGGAAGATACTTTGTCTTGAAGAATAAATTATTCACACATTTTCCTTGAGACCATGACTACTTCATTCCTTTGTCTTGCATATGTATCAGTCAAGAAGATCCAAGACTGGTGATTGATTTTATAGTTTGTTAATTGGCACAAGTTACCACTTGACTATTCAGCAGACAAAACAGATAATACATGACTCAACAAATAAACTGGAAAGACTTTACAAATGCCAAAACATTTCATGATACTTAAGATGTTTGAATTCATCTTGTGATAAAATATTTGCTGTAAAAATCTTTCATCAATATTGTGAGATAGGACATTATGATAGATTTCTTCCTGAAAAAAAGGATGATTTATACGAAGAAATATTTTTAATGATGAAGATTTATGAATCAAAAAAAAGGCCTTGGCATCTTAAATTATTCTCAACAATACTTTCTTCAGTATAAATGATGAACTTCTGTCCCACTGAGAGGTTGAGACTGAGAGTATCTCACCTTTTCTTTAAAAATTATGAAGACTATGAGGATAAACATATGTAAATTATGTTTAATGCAAGAATAAACTGTCAGAGGGAGACTATACCACCTAAAACTTTCCACAAGATGATTCCTTATCTTAGAAGATAATTTCAATACTTATCTTATAATATCTTTTGTATTTCATCAGTAAGAAACTTCAGTTTTATCTGAATATTAGTCAAAATCTTTATCACTGTATATTAAAGCTTCTAAGAGAAAACTTTAGAGTTGATGTCTAATTAAAAAAAAAAAACAGTGAGAGGAATCTTCTTTAGAAGAAGATTCACTTAATGCATGCTACATGAAACGATATACTCTTGTTTAAAGACCAAAGAGAATCTGAAGATAAACTGGGGTTCATCACACTGAAAACAATGTTTACATTTTTAGTCTCCATACCGAATTTGTGCTCAGTTTCTTGTGCTCAGCTTTTAATGTTCTCCTTGAACTTTAAAAGTAACTGACTGAACTATCCACATGTAATCTTTCTTCTTTTCTAAAATCCAAGGCATCAATCAAGTCTACAATTTGACCATATAAAATAGCTATCAGCAAACCTAACTCTATATTTCACTTACGCCTGAAGTACTCTCCCCACTAAGGGATTGCATGACCATCTCATCAATATTCATTTGATCTCTGTCTCATTGAAGAGTAATCACAACTTTAGGATATAGATGACAACATTAGGGCTAAACTTTAAAAGACAGACTCTGCACATCAATAGCCAGACTTAAGTCAACTAGGGCATAATCTTTCTCATGTTACAGTAAATGTTCTGGACATAATCCTGGTCAAAAGGATATGAGAGAGAGAGTGTCCTGGTGATCCTGTTTCCTCCTTTATGTGAAAGAGGCATATAATAGGTTGGTCTCTTTTTCTCAGTTACTTATGGACAGAAATGGAATCCCAGAATTGTCACAGCCAACCATTTTGTCTTAGCAAAAACCAACACAGACTTAACTAAAGGAAAAAAAAAAAAATTGGAATTCTCAGTTCAACCATGAAGCCTTCTTTACCTCTTGATTTCTCATAACCAAAATAGTCTTTCTGTGTTTAAAATGTCTGTTACTTACAGCCAAAGTCATTCCAGTATACAGATCTCCCTGCCTGCCTTCAAAATTCAATTCAACTAGACTGCCTTATACTAATAATCACTAATATTAATGAGGTTTTTACTGGATACCAGCACTATTCTGAGTACTTTGTGGGGATTAACTAATTAATCTTCTTAACAACTTTTGGTTTTGATTCTTATCAGTTTAAAAATGTGCCTAAGTGTACTCATTTTGGGATTGAATGTTATTGGAGAACTCCATGCTTCCTGTACCTAGGTGTTGGAATCTGTCCCAAAATTAGGAAATTTTTTTGTCATATTGGTTTCAATATGCTTTCTGGCTGTTTTGTTTCTTTCTATCTTCTTCTAGAACTCCTGTTATATGAACATTTAGTCTTCTGATGGCGTCTCATAATTCCCATAACATTTCTTTATTCTTTTGTTTTTTTGCTCTTCTGATTGAATAATTTAAATGTCTGTCTTCCAGCTCATTGATTTTTCCTTCTGGTTGAAGAAATCTGCTGTCAAAACCTTCTGTTGATTTTTTCTTCAGTTTAGTCATTGTGTTATTTACTTCTTAGAATCTTCCTGTTTCTTTTTTTATTGTTTTTGCTTCTTAAAGTTCTCAATTTTTTGTTTTATTTCCCAAATTTCATTAAATCTTATAGCATATATTGTAGTTTGCCAAACTTTTGGGGAGTATTATTCTGAATTCTAGGTCAGTCATTTTATAGATCTCCATTTCTTTGAGGTTCATTATTGTAGCATCATTAGTTTCATTTGGAGGAGTAATTATTCCCTAGTTATTTGTAATCTCCATGTTCTTGTGCTGTGTTGTTTTTTGCACATTTGAGAAGATAACTCCCTTTTCCTGCCTTTATACATACTCCTTAGCAGGAATATATTTTCACTATTTAATCTAGTTTGTAATTCTGAAAAAGACAGTTGGTGATGATCTCAGCTGGGCAGAATATTTTGTATGTTCTCTAGTGGTTAGGAATCGTTGCTTTAATGTCAGATGGGGCTGCTAGGTGGTCTCTGCTATTAGGCAGAGTTGCTGGCTGAGTACTGTGATGGCTTCTGGTCAACCCCTGCACTTTGACTGCACAAGTTATATTCCAGGATTGAACAATTCAACTATTTGGGATCTGCATTTGGGCACGGTTATAGGCTGGGCTTCAAGGTTAAATGTAGTTGCTGCTCAAGAAAGGCAGGACCAAGGCTATGCTTTTTAGAAATTACAATTGAGAATTGTCTTCCTGCCTAAGTGAAGCCATTGGGTGGAAGTTTGGCTATATTGAGTGGCTGTTTGACTTCCTGAGTTAGGATGGTCCAGCCTCCATGATTCTCCAAAATCCATAGAGGTAGGAGTCTTACTTCCAGGGAAGGGTCATAGGGTAAGATTTGTGGCTGAGCAGAACCACTATTTGACTTCCTGGGGCAATCCAGTCTAGCTACTATGCTTCTTTGAGAAGCACAAGTGTGAATGTCTATCTGCCTAAGCAGGGTGATTGGGAGACCTTATTGACTGAATGAAGTCACCACTTGACTTCCTGGATCAAACCAGTCTAGCCCCTTTTGCCTCTCTGAAATACACAGGAGGTAGGAGTCTCCCTCCCTGGATGGGATCATTTGGGCAGGCTTCTTGACTAAGTGGAGCTGCTGCTTGACTTCCAAGATCAAACAGAACTAGTTCTTTCTCTTCTCTGATGTCTGTAGAAGTCGAAATCTCCCTGCCTGGGAAGAATCGCTGGGAGTGCATTCTGGTTGACTGGAGCTACTGCTTGACTTCCTAGGACAAGCTGGTTTCCTCTCCTACAGATCTCTGAAATCTACAAAGATAGATGTCTTTCTTGCTGGGCAGGGTCATAGGGTGGACATTTTGGCTAGGAGGAGCCACTGTTTGACATCCTAAGTAAAGCTTGTCTAGCCCATTTGTTTCTTTGAAATAGAAAGAAGAGGGCATCTCCTGCTTGTGCAGAGTTGTTGCTTGGACTCTGAGACTGGGCAGAAAAACTAGTAGTCTAGGGACTCAAGCTAAGTTAAACTTTCCACTTGTGCTTCTAAAGGTCACCAGCTCAGCTTTATGGGTGGGGTATAAGATTGGTTAGTATCTATAATCAGGTACACAACTAGCAGAAACACAGAAGTGCCATCAAGACTCACATGCTGGTCACTATGACATCTGCCTCCCCTCTTCATTTCTACCTGACCCCTGGTAGCCTAGCCATTTCATTCTCCTTAGTGTTCCTCATGAGGTAAGCCTGAAGTGGGTTTCTTGGAATACTAAGGGCATTGGATGACTGCCTCTGGTTCTTCTTTTCCCCTGTAGAAACTGTGGGCACAGAAAAATCCTCCCCATCTGGCACATGCCAACTTGAGAGGAGGAAGTGGTGTGGTTGGAGAGAGACTGTTCTTTTTACCCTTCTAATTCAGATTTAATCTAGTTCTGCACACCATTTGGATGTATCAGGCTTGTTTCCAAGAGTTTAGTTTTCAAAAGATGTTCTAGTTTGTAGATAGCTGCTAGTTGAACTTTCTACAGAGGGAGTGAAGCCTGACCCTTCCTATTCTGCCATCTTGCTGATGTCACTCCTCTTTTTTTTTAATATTCAACTTTACTGCCTTCTGCTTGTGAATGGTGATCAAATCCCATCTGGGAAAAGACTAAAAGGGACACTGTGTTTCACACCACACCCCCACTCAGCTTCTTCCATATAGCTCATTTCCTTTTATAGCCATGCTCCTTGAAAATTTCTTTCTATTTCTATTCATATTTTTTCTATTCATATTTTTTCTGCCTCTCAACCCAAGGGAAACGTCTTTGTTGCTAAAGTCATTATGGTAGGCTTTTAACTGATTGGGTTTTTTCTGCTTCATTTGTTCCCATTAACTGCTTTGTTCTAGAGTTTTTCTCTCTCTTAGCTTCACATTCCTCTGTTTTCTTATTGCTTTCTATTAATTTACCCATGAAATCCTTTTTCTCTATCAACACTTTACATCTTGATGCTTTGTATGCTTTACTTTTGAAAATTTTAGCTATTTTCATCTTTTTCTATTCTGTTGCTAATCAGGAATGATGTTTCTTTTTCCTAATTTTCTGAAAAGTAGAAGTCCTTTTCATGAATTTTCTCTTGTGTAATACCCGGAATTCCAATATGAGTGTTAGATTGTTGAAGGAAGTATTCTGATAGATAAACAAATAAATAACATATTTTAAATAACATAGTCTATTTGCCTTTCAATAAGAATAATAGTCATAAACAGTATATGCTCTGTGTGATGGCTATTAGAAAAGTGGAGAAAGATTGAATTAAGTGGTAAGGACATGAATAGTATCTCTCATTCACTTGGTAATTTTGTTGAGGATATCATCTGTCTAAACAAATAATAAATGTTTCCTTCATAGCTGTCCAAGAATAAAGTGACTTTTCAGTGCCTACTTATCAGGTATATCCACCTAATGTTAAAATCATTTTTAAAAAAAGAAAAAAAATCTAATTATTTGATGTAAAGCATCACATTTTAAATATTCTAATGCTTGGCAAAAAGGAAAGATCTTTAAAATGCTGGGTAGGAGTCTATATTGCAATCTTATGTTGTAATTTATGTTCTACCCTTGGACTTAGGCTGTTAAAATAAAAATTGAGAAAAAGAGAGGAAGGGAAGGAGGTGGAGAAAAGAAAAAGTGGGAAGGAGGAAGAAAGGGAACAAAAGGGAAGGAGAGAAGTAGAGAGAGTAAAAGAAAGAAAAAAGAAGAAGAAGGAAGAAAGAAAGGGAGGAAGTGAAGAAGGAAGGGAAAGAAAGAAAAGAAGAATGACTTTTTTTTTGAGTCAGAGTCTCACTCCATTGCCCAGGCTGGAGTGCAGTGGCAGACTCACGGCCACGCCAGCATCGACCTGCTGGGCTCCCCCATCCTTCCACCTCAGTCTTCCAAGTAATCAGAATTATAGGCACGCACTACCATGCTTGGTTAATTTTTTGGTTTCCTGTAGAGGTCTTGCCAAGTTGCCAGGGCTGGTCTCAAACCCTCGGGCTCAGGTAATCCACTTTCCTCGGCCTCCCAAAGTGCTGGGATTACAGGCTGAGCCACAGAACCTGGCCAAGAAAACCTTTTAAAACACATATAGAATTTGATAAGCTGTATATTCCTTAGAGTTCTTAGCTTAAAAGCCCATAGAGGATAAAAGAAAAATGGAAAAAAGCAAACTTACTGGTTGTTAACAGATTAACAAAGGGAGTCTCTTAATAAATGTTGCTGTACTGTTTATTGGGCAAGGGATGCCCATATCACCTTTAAGTTGTGCCTTTCCCATGGCCTATGGTGTCTAACCTTGCACTTCATTTAATCAAGTTTGATGGGCTGCATAGCAGAGGAGGAATTCCAGGTAGTATTTACTCTCATTCTTTTATTCCCTGGGCAAATACAGGCAACAGGCACAAACACGAGTTTGAGGAATGAAGACATTTCAGCATAATACACTGACCTCAAGAGCAAATTTGTTCCACATGAAAGTATTCATGTTAATAGAAAAAAGTTAGCATCATTAATTCCATGATCCCTTGTTTTGACAGCCAAGATGAATCTGTCTGTTTTCTTAAATATTCTATCCTCTTTCCTGAATAGAGCTCACATCCACATTGTGGCAGTGAGTCAATTAATACATTTTCTTGAAAGGATATATGTAATAATGACCACCAGACAAATTGAGAAAGGATTCTTGGCATTAATAATAACATAAATCTTTATAATGGTTTTACAAATATTTGCAAAAATTTTCCTCCATGTCTTTTTCTATATCTATACCTACTTTTGAAGTCAGTGGGACATCAGTGGCTTTATATCAACTTATAATGATTATCTGTTGTAAAATATCATGCATAGGAAAGAGAACTACAGGGGAAAGGAGCTGTATTGTCTTTATGGCCCAGTCTAAATATAAAAATTCTTTCAGAATTGATTGTAACCTTAAATCAGCATATATTTATTCTAGTGTTCTCCAGGTATGGAGAGCAAATGAACGTTTATATTGTTTAGGTAACTGAGGTCTATAAAACAGTGAGGGTCATTAATAATTTTCTCAGTGACTTCTTAGAGTCATAGAATTCAAAGAGTCAAGTCCCAAAGTGCAGGAATAGAAAATAAAGAGGGAGTGGTTGGCTAATGACCTCCTCCTTTTTCCAGTGTATCCATTCCAGCAATTAATGGACATCAAACGAAAATGTATGTGAAAAGTTTAGAAACTAAGTTTATCTTTCTTGGAAAGATAGACCATGAATAGTCAAAGATATAGGAGAAAAAAGAGATGAGAGTGTCTTTAAAAAGACTCCTCATTTAACATAACATCGATCCTTATGCACAAACACAAACATATTTCCACCATGCAAAATTTTTAATTGCATGCCAACTTTTACATTTCAGCCTCAGATCATAAAGCGTGGGCTTAATCAGAGCAAAACTGGGGTTTCTTCCACTCTTGTGTCAGATTTTCTTAATCGATTACACAAGAGACTTTTCCAACCTTCTTCTCTTTTATCATCTCCACAAAAGGGACTGGAAAGCTAAATAATTACTTTCCCAGGGAACTTTTCTTTTATAGCACCTATTTAATGCAATCTCAGTCTCTGAGAAATACGCAGATCTCTGCTGATAAGGAAGGGTTGGTTTGAAAAAAAAAACACTTTCCTAATAATAAAAGACATGGTGAATTTTCTTCATTTGCCTAATCCTGTTTCTTGCAGAACTGGTGGTGTATTCACAGGGGACACATGCCCATAGCACCACAAGGAGACAGGCCACTAGAAAAAGCCGAAGGTATAAAAAGCAGGAAAATAGAAATAGACTACCTCTTCAACTAAATGCTTGAATACTTAAACAAATGCTAGTGAAAACTATTTCTGGATTACTTCTTGGGAACGAAGTAACTACTATTTGTTTAAGCCACTGTAGTCTGGTTTTCTGATTGTTGTAGCTCAGTACATGTCTGTGTGATTCAACATCTTTTTCAGAGAAGTATTTTCAGTGTTTTATAAATTATAAATATATTTCATTTTATTAACATAAAACTACAAATATAGTAAGTCCCCTGCATATGAGTAGGTTCTGTTCTGAGAGTGCATTCGTAAGTCTAATTTGTCTGTAAGTCTTACAAAGTTAGCTTACGTACCCAACTAACACAATCAGCTATGAAGTACTGTACTGTAATAGGTTAATACTTTTCACACATATAATACATAAAAAAATATTAAGTACTGTACACAAAAGTTCAATCACTTGTAGAGGACAATATATGCCAGACACATTAACTAACTTACATAATTGCACAGGTAAATGCACATCCGCATCTTTAAAAGTCTGCAACTTGAAGGTTTTTACATAGGGAACTTACTACATGATAAAATTATTTGGCAGAATTATCAAACTGATCACATTAAGATAGCCTGGGACATTTAAAAACATATAGGAATTTCTTGTTACATAAATATACCATTTTAACCTATTGACTCTGATCTCAAAACCTTTGGTGGATGGCTGGGATCAGTGGCTCATACCTGTAATCCAGCACTTTGGGAGGCTGAGGTGGGAGAATCAATTGAGTCCAGGAGTTCATGATCAACTGGGCAACACAGTGAGACCTCGTTGCTAGAAAAAAATATTTTTAAAAAATTAGCTGGGCACGGTGGTGTGTGCCTGTAGTCTCGCGTACTCTGGAGGCTGAGGCTGAAAGATTGTCTGTGCCCAGCAACTAGAGTCTGTGGTGAGGCATATGTGTCACTGCCCTCAAGTTTTAAAGACAGAGTGAAATACCTACTCAAAAAAGAAATTAAAAAAACTTTGGTGGAGTTGTTGTTGTTGTTTAACTTCTATTATCTCAGATAGCATTTATTTTTATCAACTCTTTAGCATTTGCATTTCCATCATTCCCTGTAGTGGTAATAAAAGGACAATGCACAATTCATAAATTGTGCCACTAGAGAAGATGTGTAGAATAAGAAAGTGATATCACTTTGTCATGCAATAAATCATTTAAAATTTATATTTTTATGACCCAACATTTGATAGACATTTACAATGATACAGTGTCAGCATCCAGGACCAACCCCATTTTTTCCACTCTCTTATGCCAAATCAATGAAGCCTAGTCCAATGCAAAAATAAGCACACAAGGGTGTGAAACTTGAGTTACAAAGCTGTACATCTACTACCTATGTAATTCAGATAATGATATCACTCTCTGCTTAAGCTCCCTCCTCTAAAACATGTAGATAACCTTGCATGTTGCTGTTTTACAATTAAATAAGAATCATAAAAATAATCCACTGTAGACATTGGTACATATCTGACATTTAGTACAGAGTTAAAAGCTTTCTTGCCTTTTGAAATATATTCATTTGTTTTTGTTGTTGTTGTTACAAAGTAATTCATATTTACCTCCATGAATGCTAACTTAAGATAAAATATATAGGTCAGTGGGTTTGGGTTGAAGAAAAAGAAAATATTCACATCCCCCCTTCTCTAACATAATATCTATAGAGCACAGAAAGTTAAACAAAAGTTATGTATATTTCCTGATTGTATAATCAGGGCTAACTATTGAATCCGGACAGTATGCTTAGCAATGTGTTTGGGTTATGACTAGATTATTTAATTAAAACCTCTCAAAATTCCATTTAGTTTTCTCCCACTTTAGACTTATCCATTATACAAATAAAGAAATGGAGATTCACAAAGTTATAAAAACGTACAAAGTCCAACAGCTCATCGGGGTGGAGATTGATGAATTTTGAATTTTAATGAAATCACTATGACCAGAGCTTGATCTGAAAATTTTCCTTTATATTCTACCTCAAGAGGAGTTGGTAACACGTAATAGGTCCAATGCCATAAAATAGAAGAAACTCTTACTATTCACTTAATTTTTCTCATTTTTATTCTTCTTCTTATTTTTTTAAAATATTTTTTATTATGGTTTTGTGGGGTACAGTTAAGGGTTAGGTATACAATTATGTTTCATTCAGGCACCCTGTTGATAAGAGGTGTTTCCCCATCCCCAGACAGATATTTGCTACTGTTAATCCCATCTCCCCGCCCCCAGAGTTGCCCAGTACTGTCAGTCATTTTCTTACAGTATTACATTGGATGTTCAAGGTCCATTATATGAGTGAGAACATGTGATACTCAGATCTTTGTTTCTGGGAGAGGTCACTCAGTATTATAGACTCTAGTTCCATCCAGGTTGCTGCGAAATTCATGATTTTGTTCTTTTTTATGACTGCGTAGTATTCCATCGTGTATATGTACCACATTTTTTTAATCCAGTCCTCTTTTGATGGACAGTATGGTTGTTTCCAGGTTCTTGCTATTGTGAACAACACTGCAATAAATATACGTATGCAGGTATCTTTTTTATAGAGTGATTTGAGTTCTTCAGGGTATATTCCCAGTAGGGGGATTGCGGGGTCATATGGAAAGTCGATTTTTAGAGCTTTTAGGAATCGCCACACTGCTTTCCACAGAGGTTGCACTAGTTTACACTCCCACCAACAGTGTAGAAGTGTTCCCTTTTCACCACACCCTCTCCAGCAGCTGTTATTTTTTGAGTTGTTGATAATTGCTACTCTGACTGGAGGTAGGTGGTATCTCAGTGTGGTTTTGATTTGCATCTCCCCGACGATTAGAGAGGTTGAGCATTTCTTCATGTGTTTGTTGGCTGCTCGGCTGTCTTCTTTTGTGAAGTGTCTGTTCATATCTTTTGCCCATTTTATAATGGGGTTGTTTGTTTTTTTCTTTTCAACACATTTGAGTTCCTTGTAGATCCAGGATGTTAAGCCTTTGTCAGACCTGGTGTTGGCAAATACTTTTTCCCAGTCTGTAGGCTGTCTCCCTGCTCTCTTGATGGTTTCTTTGGCTTTGCAGAAGCTTGTCAGTTTAATAAGGTCCCACTTGTCTATCTTCTCTCTTATGACCTGTAGGTTTTGGGTTTTGTTCAGGAATTGGATGTCAGTTCCGATTTCCATGAGGGTATTTCCTTCCTTTTCTAAGGTTCTTATGATTTGAGGTTTTACATTTAGGTCTCTGATCCATTTGGAGTTAACCTTTGTGCATGGGGATAGACAGGGGTCCTGTTTGAATCTTCTGCATGTGGTCAGCCAGTTTTCCCAGTACCATTTACTGAATAGGGTCTCCTCTCCCCAGTGGTAGGTGGTGGGGGCTTTGTCGAAGATGAGTTGGTTGAGAAATTGAGGTTTTGCTTCTGGAATCTCAATCCTATTCCATTGATCTATACGCCTGTTCCTGTACCAGTACCAAGCTGTTTTGATGATTGTAGCTTTATAGTAAAATTTGAAGTCTGGTAATGTGATACCACCTGCTTTGTTTCTATAGTCATGGAAAGCAGAATCAGCCAAGCAGAAGAAAGAATCTCAGAGCTCGAAGACCAAAACACAGAACTAACCCAAACTGTCAAAAGCATAGAAAAGAAGCTCAAAAAGACAGAACAAAACCTGCAAGAGATGAATGATCACTTCAAGAGACCAAACCTAAGAGTAATTGGGCTTCCTGAGGCAGAGAGAGAAACAGAAGCCACACTGGAACAAACATTTCATGAAATCATTCAAGAACTCTTCCCTCATCTCATCAAGGATGAAAATATTCAAACACAAGAGATTCAGAGAACCCCTGCAAGACAACAAATGAGAAGACCAACTCCCAGACACATAATAATTTGCCTGAACAAAGTAGCTATAAAACAAAAAATCCTAAAGGCAGCAAGAGAAAAAGGCCAGACTACCTACCAGGAAAAACCAATTAGAATAGCAGCAGATTTATCCACAGAAACCCTTCAGGCTAGGAGAGCCTGGAGCCCTATCTTCAAAGTTCTAAAAGAGAAACAATTTCAACCAAGAATAACCTACCCAGCCAAACTAAGTTTCATTATTGAGGGAGAATTGAAATCTTTTCCAGACATCCAATCCCTCAGAACCTACGCTGCCACCAGACCACCTCTACAAGAAACACTTAAGAAAGTACTGAACACAGAAGAAAAAGAAAAAAGAACAACAACATTCTTCACAAGAATACAGGCAAAAGATTATTCTTATTTTTTAACTAAAATTCACAATTTTAAATTCCCTTTACTTTCTTATTTTCTTACAAATAGGTGATTATTTCAGAGAATGACCTAATTATGACCCGTAAGGTACATGGTTCAATTTCTTTTTAAGTAGCATGTTGTAAAGTTAAAAGTATAACTTTTCGGATTTTGGACAGATTTGAGAGCCAAAATATTTCTTTTAATTCAGTGGCTTTTATATTGTGTCAGCACTTAAGACCAGATCAACAGGCATTCTTAAATGAAACCAAAACGAAAATCTTAATATATTCTGATGACTTCAAATAAATATTTCATTCCCTATACTCAAGAATTTTCATATGTGACAAACTTCAAAAAATTTAAATAAATTGCTTAGTCTTGTTTATTCATATTAGGCATATTAGGAGATGAATCTAAGCAGATCTAAATGATTTTGAGTAACCTTTAATGTAATTTTTAAAATAAAAGATGTGAATTGTGAATAGGCTGTTTGAAGTGAGCCCTATAAATCACCTGAACTACTCTGCTATCGGCATGTCTTGGAGTCATTATGTATAATTGGTTAATGGTATATTTATTCTCACATTATTGGATCAGCTCCAGGGATAATCACTGATGAGTTTCAAAACTCCAGGAGGATTTCTATACAGAGGTAAATGAATTAAAACACAAGACAAAACTAATTACTTTTATTTAAATTCAATTTGGGGGGTATCATTCTGTCTTGGGGGTCTTGAAGCAGTTTTCAGAAGTAATAAATTTGCTTTAGTTTGCTAACTTGCATTCCTTAGAGCTAAGAAATTAAATCATTGAAGATGAAAATCAGAAAGAAAGTTTTTCAAACTAAATTTTGTGGTAGAATTTCCCACCCTAGTTATGTATGCTTTCTTCTTTTTTCATGTTTCTCTTAACTTGGACTTTGAAAACCTGATAAATTGGGAACCACTTTCAGAGTCAATTTTTTTTTTTTTTAAGTCAGACTCTCACTCTATTGCCGAGGCTTGTGTGCAGCAGCAGGCAGTGACCTGTTGGGCTCAGGTGATCCTTCTGCCTCAGCCTTCCAAATAGATGGAGCTACAGAAGCATGCAACCATGCCCAGCTAACTTTTTGATATATTGTAGAGATGAGGTCTCACCAAGTTTCCCAGGCTGATCTCGATACCCCTGAGCTCTGGCCATCCTCTCACTTCAACTTCCCAAAGTGCTGGGATTACAGGCTTGAGTCACCGCACCCAATCCAGAGTCAAAATTAAATGCATATTATGTAAAGATGTTAGGATTTCCAGAAATTAAGCACAACAATTGAAAAAGATTCACATATACTTTACTGAAAGCAAAGACTATAATACTGGACAGCACTCAGAGAATGTGGATTGTGTAGAGGCATAGTTTTCCTGTAAAGCAACTGAATGCAATTATAAAATTCAGTGATAAAAATTCAAAATTTTTCCCCTCCATAAGCTTGGCTGAATTTGAATTTTTAAAAATATCTCATATGAGACCAGAAGAGCCTATTTCCTTTGAGATGAAACTATATGTATTATAGAAGTGGGAATATCACTGGGATAGGCCCATAAATTAGATAACTCATCTAATATATGCTTTATGAGGTTTATAAGACCTTTCCTGATATATGACTTGGAATTTTTTTATTTTTTTTTGGAGTTGGAGTCTCACTCTGTCACCCAGACCGTAGTGCAGTGGCCGCTCCTGGCCACCGCAGCCACGACCTGCTGGGCTCCGGCGATCCTTCCTCCTCAGCCTTCCAAGTAGCCAGAACTACAGGCGTGCACTACCACGCCCCGCTAATTTTTGGAGTTATTGTAGAGATGAGGTCTCGCCAAGTTGCCCAGGCGGGTCTCGAACCTGCGGGCTCAGGCAATCTACTCACCTCGGCTTCCCAAAGCGTGGGATTATAGGCTGAGCCACCGAGCCCGGCTATGACTTGGAATTTGAAAAGGGGTACAGTGGGTCATGAATTGCATAAGGCTTGGTGAGTATATCAAATGAAATGAGATTTCAGTGCATATAAAAGAATTTCTAAATAAAAGTGTTTGAAAAAGAAGTGAGAAATAAAAGCCTGCAGCAAAGTGTTGCCAAATTGACATGGCTACTCTATCACCATCAGGGATCAAGGCTCCTTCTATTCTGATATTCTCCTCTTGTTTTCTTCATTACACCTGTTGACGAATGTCACTAATCGATGGATGAAAAAGAAGAACAATGATGACAAAGAACCAGTAATACAAAATATTGTTGACATTATTCAACTCTGTCTGTAATTGAAGCCAGGAAAAATCAAACCACCAGATATCAGAAAGGTCAGCAATAAGGTAGAGTAAAGCTTACCTGAGGAGCAAAAGAGATACTTCTAGAACCTCAGGAAACTCTGGCTGCCTGAAGAATTTAACATCAGCAAAACTTGGCTAAACTGACTTCTCTCATTTCTAATTTCTTAATCACTATAAAATAAAGGTCTAGATTTTGTCATCATTAGTGTTTATGAGCTACCTAGTGGCTCTGTAGTTTTATTTCTACTGCATCCAGTTATTTTTTTTTAAACTGCCCTAATAGAGATCATGAAAAAATGAAAAGCATTTGATTTTTCTTTCTTTCTGTCAGAAAGAATTTAAGCCTATGAAATACACTTTTTAAAAATGTGTGTACCATATGAGGATGACTTATCATCATGCCCTCTTTAAAAAGCCCAAATATGTAAAAATCAGATAAAGTACAGAGGAACAACTTCAAGAATAATACAGCTCTTTGATTCCTATGTAAATTGCTTTTCTCTCTTTATGATTCCAAGCGAGATTTTTTTTAAAAAAGCAAATTTTTGAAAAGTTGCCAGTTCTTGAATCTTTTAGTTTGTTTTACTCATGGTTCTACTTTGGGGCCTGAGGAACAAGTCTATTATCTACAAGTCTTACTGTCAGAGACTTTGCATTAGATAGTGGCAGACAAGTGATTCAGAATTGACTGTTGCAGAAATGGGCAAATTTTATAAGGCCGTGACCAATCCCTATTCAGATATATAATATGCTTATTATCTACTGAAATCAATACTGAAATTCAGGCCAGGGGAATGAGAGAGATAGTTAAAGAGAACTGTATTACAGCACCAGAACTATTTTTTCCTATTGGTATTCATATTCCCTTAGCATTACCTTGGGGGAAAAATGACTAGAAGAGATAGTAAGTACATTTCATCTTTATCCTATCTTGTTAGAAAGATTCTTAAGTTTTAGTATAAATAAAAATTACCTATAGACCCTGAAAAATAGATTCCCACTCAAGTGAGTTGAATTCAATAGGTTTGGGATGAAGCTGAGAGTTACATTTGCAACATTCAAGATGATTTTGATATAGTTATTGGCACACACTTTGGAAAAAACAGTGATTTGGGGGAATGTAAATACTTTCATGATCTGAATAAAGGAGTTCATTATGTTTGTATTTGGATAAAGGAACTAATAGATTTTCTTTTTATAATAAATTATTCTGAAATTTGCTTACGTTTGTAATTATGTACATAACTACACTGATTTAAGGGATATAAAGCAATCTTCACCTCTTGTGACATGACTTCATAAGTTCTACATAAAAAGATTTAAATACTAACTTGTTATAATGTGGCATGGGTACATCAGAAACGCACTCTTTAAATGTATTTGTAATGGTGTTTCTAAGTGGACTGTGTACTTATAGTGTAATTTCACCACAGATGATATAAAATGTTTTCTGACTGTTTTCTGTTGTGATTCTTACTGAATATTTGAATAAACATATTCGCTTCTAAAATACCTGCCTAATACACATAGGTCTGATATAAAGATATTATTGAAATGTAGGGCATTTAAATCTGTTGTGATTTGGGGGTATCCTTATTTGGGGCTTTTGTTGTCAGTCTGGAACATCTTTAGAAATTTAGTTGATATTTACTCTCTCCAAGGGTTCAGCATTGATGGAGATGATTTCTAGAGTAGGGTTTAGGTTATAATCCCAAACATCTCTTAGGTTTTATCAAGCATGACTTAAATCACTAAAGTTGGGAGCATTATAGAGCAACATTTCCCATAGGAAGATAAGGCAATTTTCCGCAGGCTCGCAAATTCTCCATCTGCCACCATTTCCAAGATTCTCCTTTTTACTTGGACTTATCCTCCTAATGAATCTTCCCGGCTCCAGTCAATCCCATCCATTTTCACCTATAACATAACTCTGTTTCTAGCCTCCAATTTTCATTCTCACATCTGTGTACTGACAATGTATTTCCACATCTGAAATATATATACTTTTAAAATTTCAAGCAGAAAAGTCTAACCATAGTTCAAATTGATAAAAAAGGAAATGAAAGGAAAAAAGAACAGTTTCCATTGCTGGATATCCTGGGAAAGGTTTCCTGGACAAAGAAAAAGATTGGGGCATGAGGAAATGCAGCAAATAATCTGGTACATGTTGCAACCTTAAAAGCAAAAATCAGTCAGAGAGCATTCTGAGAGTCAAACAAAATCAGACACTGAAACTTCTTACCCAATTAACCCAAGCATGTATTCTAGCTCTTCCACATACAAATCACACAGCCTTTGACAAGTTATTTTACTGCACTGGAATACAGTTACCTCATTTGTTAAAATATGGTAATAATATTGATTGATTAATTGTTTGACTCCAGATATCACTCTGTCACCCATGTTGGAGTGCTGTGGCACGATCACAGTTCACCCCAGCCTCAACCTTCTGGGCTCAGGAGATCCTGCACTCAGTAAATGTTTTAAAAAGTCAAGGTCTCACTATGTTGCCTAGGCAGGTCTTGAACTCCTGGACTCAAGCAATCCTTTCTCCTTAGCCTCCCAAAGTGCTGGAATTACAGGTGTGAGCCACTGCACCTGGCCATAATATTTATTTTGATGGATTATTTTAGCAATTAAATTAGACCTTGCATGTAAAATAATTATTATAGTAAAATTTAGATGAATACATATTACTTGCATTTCATGGTTTATCTTTTCATTTTTATATTGAATTTTTGATAAAATTGATTGCATGCCTTTATTGTATTTCCTGCTAGATTTATGACATTACCAATATATACACTGATGCAAAAAAAGTTCATTTTAAAATAATTATATTTATTTTTTAATGTCAATTTAAAAATATAGAATTTATAAACAGTAGTACAAGACAGACATGGATAATAAAAATATTTTGAACTGGACTCGAAATTGAAAAAAACTGTTATACAATAAGATGCCAGTTAAGTATTTTTCTCCCTTAATACTACACAGTTTTCTCATTGTTGGATTCAGGAAGCAGAACTGTAGAATAAGAACGATGGAAGGATATTACCATTTTCACACCATAAGAGCAAAAATTCTGGTGGAGCCACAAATTTATTTATTTATTTATTCTTTTTTTTTTTTTAATTGGAGTCTCACTCTGCCACCCAGGCTGGAGTGCAGTGGCATGCTCACAGCCACCCTTCACGTCAGGCGATCCTTCTGCCTCAGCCTTCCAATAACCAGAAGTGCAGGCACGTGCTACCATGCCAGCTAATTTTTTGATTTATTGTACGATGAGGTCTCACCAAGCTCTCGAACCCGTGGACTCAGGCAATCACCTCACTTCGGCCTTTCAAATATTTACTCTTTAAAATACCATTCATTTCATGAAGTTCTTGCCTGGATGTTGACATTTATAACTCGGCATTGAAACCACAGCAAACTGAACAATAGAGTCAATTCAGAAACATACATAAAGCAGAAATAATTCACTGTGTGTAATCTCTCCTTAGAGTCATGCTGGACATTATTTGCTTACCAATGAGGTAGAAGTATCAGAATTGATAATTTATTAATGATTAATAATTCATTCTTGCATACTCTGAGTTAAATCCTGTCTCCCTTTGACAAGAGAATCAATAGAAGGTAACATTTAAAAAAAACAAATCAACGAAAATTTCTGCCTTTTGTTTTCATGTAGAATCTTTCAGAGAGGATGTGTAATGGGGTCAGAGATTTTAAAAAATGATACTTTTAATGTCAGGAAGGAAGTTCAAACAACAACAACAAAAAAGATTAAGGACACTAAGGACTGTTTTCTAAATTGTAAGGCATGTTTACATGCAAGAAACAAAACAAAGCAAAGCACTTGCTAAAAGATTATTCTAGTTTCTAGCAAACTTGGCAATTATCAGCTTCTGTCTTTTTGTATACACACACACACACACACACACACACACACACTCATGCTTCTTGTGACCCAGCCCTGAGAGAAGTACCTAAAAAGATACTGGCCAAAGTTCCAGCTATCTGGAAAGTTTTGTGATAGTAACTATTTTATGGAATCTTCAGAACACCTGTTGCATATCCTGAGGGTGTTCTCATATGCTCCTGAGAATCATTAAGTAGGGGGAAAAAAGTTATTGTAACGCATGTTCCAAAATGTTTATAACCCTGCTTAAAATTAGCAACCATTGGAGTGATTTACAATCCTTTGAAATCTTTACTTTTTGAGTGTTTTAAATGAAACATGTTATCTTGGGACTGTCACAGTCTATTTATGGGAACAGGAGTTTATATCATGTTTGATTCTTTTTTATTGTTTGTGTGTTTACTACAGTAGAACACTTATGGGAGGATAGAAAATAAAACAACTTGTGTTTGAAGAATAAATTATGTCATCAAGACCAGGCCACTTTTTAAAAAATATTCACATATTTATATGTGGCTTTTTTATAGCATAAGTTGTAAAACTAGTTACTGCTCCCAGCAGGGAAGATCAATTTACAAACTCACAAACTACTTATGTTACACATTTATTGGAAAATATGTTAATTTGTTGGTTTAAATAAAACCTCTTATCTTAAGTATGGATGCTGGTATATGAGAGTATTATCAATCTCGACTACTGATAGAACATACAAACTATGAACTACTGAGGAATATTTAAAATCATCGTGCATTAGCACAATTTTATGAAACCATACAATGCTTTTAAAAAGAATGAATGTAAGTTGAGGCGGAAGGATCACCGGAGCCCAGCAGGTTGAGGCTGTGGTGGCCGAGAGCGGCCACTGCACTCCAGTCTGGGTGACAGAGTGAGACTCCCACTCAAAAAAAAGAATGAATGTACAGACTTTGTATTAGATCTCTAAATTGGGGGCTAAATTGTTAATAAAAAATTTGATCTTTCTTTTATAAATATTAGTCAATTTTGAATGTTCATTTGTGACTTACCTTCTGCATCTTTGTTTGTTTGTTTGTTTGTTTGTTTTTGTCAGTGTCAGAGTTACAATTGTAGGAACACCTTGTTATGGCTTTGAAGATAACTTGCCTTATTATGAAGATGACTTACTGGAGATGCTCAATGTTCACCTTACTAAAGGTGCCCAATGTTCACAAAGAACCAAAGCAACACTTGCATACTGGCTCTCTGAGTCTCTAGAGACTCTAAGGTAGAACACTGGAAAAAAGTAAGGAAGGAGGAGACAAAAACCCTCTGAAGCATGGAAACTTGGGATAGTAGCACAAAGAGGGAAGAAAAGCACCTGGTTGAGATCATCTTACAACTAAGAAATACTTCTTATTGCAGGGCAAAAGTAAGTAGTTAATTCACAAAAGTTCCTACTAACTGCAAATTACTGCAATCCTAGTTACAGAAGAGCCCCAAAGTCATCATGGGTCCTAAAGCCAGTATAGAAAGTGACCTGGAGCCCACATGACAGGGCTGTTCTAGAGCAGAAACTCACAATGGGTCTCCTCTACTACTTGGGACCCAAGTTACTATGGCCCAGCACAATCTGGAGAACAGAGCCACAACTGGAGTATATTTTGCCCTGGGGCCTAAAAGTCCCTGCATCTCCACATTTCTGGGACAAAATTGTCACTCAACCAGACCCACACAGAAGGCTACAATTCTACAATCTCAACTAAATTCAATGGTACAGTCATGGCATCAACATCTGAGCACATACAGTGCCTTACATCCAAAAGGAACAGGTGATTAAGCACAGTAAGAAGACCACCCCCAAGACCAGGAAAGCTGATAAACTGTGCATCCCCAGGCCTGAAAAACACTTTCCTGTGCCTGTCACCACCAATAAACTTGTCTACTCAACTAGTGGGGTTGCTGCTAGCTGTGCATGCCCCTCAAGTATTGGGAGCCAGCCTGACCAGTGCCCACTGTTACTAGTAACCCCTTCCACTCAACTGCCAGAGTCACTGGTTACCATAAATAACCCTCAAAAACTGGGAGCAATCCACCTGGTGCCTGATGCCACTGGCAGTGCTGCCCCCATGACCCACGGAGTCACTGTGTCTAACATGTACATCCCCATGGCTTGAGAACTGGACTGCCTGGTGGCCTCTGTCTTCAGCAAAGCTGCAACAGTGTCTCTACAAACACCCACAGTCTAGGCCACTGGAGACCTCTTATATGTCACTAACATGATAACAGGCAAAGAAGTCACATGAAGAATATACTTCTGGGCCCACTGAAAGCTGAAAACAAAGCACCCTAATTAATCAACATATAGGACACTATTACAGGAAAAAAAATTTTCCTGTGAAATCTACTTCATAAAACTGGAAAAGGCAACTATTTCACCATTTGTATAGATATCAATGTAAGGATATGAAAAGAAAAAAAAAACAAAACTCAAGGAAACATGACCTCCCAAAAGGAACACAAAAGCCCACCAGGAACAGACTCCAAAGAAAAGGAAATCTATGAAATGTTTGAAAAAAGTTTGAAATAATGAATGTAAGAAAACTCAGTGAAATACAAAGGAAAGGATACATAACCCAACAACATCAGGAAAGCAATCTGTAATCTAAATCAGAAATTCAACGAAGAACTAGATATATATAAAAATAAAACAAAAGGAAGTCAAAAAACTGAGGAATTAAATGAATACAAAAATAAAATTGAGAGCTGCAACAGACTGGATTGAGCAGAATAAAAAATTGAACTTGAAAATAGGTCTTTTAAAATAACCCAGTAAACATCAAACAAGTTTTAAAAAGATTAAAAGACTAAAGAAAGCCTACTAGAATTATAGGACACTGTTAAGTGAACAAATATTCTCCTTATGGGAATAATAGAAGAAGAGATGAGAAAATGCATAGATAACCTATTTAATGAAATAATAATTGAAAACTTATCAAGTTTTTTGAGATATATAGACGCCATATCCAGGAGCTATAAATTCTCCAAATAGAGACAATGAAAAAAATATTCTCATTGATGTGTGTTTTGTCAAATTGTCAAAAGTTAAAGACAGAGAGTTCCAAAACAGCAAGAAAAAAATATTAAGTCACACAAAAGAAAATACACATTAAAGCAAAAGCAGATTTCTCAGCAGAAACCTTTCAGGCCAGGAGAACATTGAATAATATATTCAAAGTTCTGGAAAAAAAAAAAGAAGTGGCAGCCCAACATACTATATGCAACAAAGCTATACTTGAGAGATGAAGGTTAAATAATGACATTCCATGCAAATAGAAGCCAAAAATGGACAGGATAGCCACAGACCAATAATCAACAGGAAATAGCCTGAAAGACCAATAATGAATAATGAGACTAAATCAGTAATGAAGTCTCCTAACAAAGAAAATTTCATAATCAGATGGCTTCACTGCTGAAATTTACCAAACTTTAAAAAAGAATTAACTGCAACTATTTTCAAACTAAAGGCCAGTCTTACCCTAATACAAAAACTAAACCAAAACAAAACAAATCTAAATTTCATTGAGTCATTTGTCTCTTATAACTTACACTTTTAAGTAAAATGCTTATTTCAACTAACTTTACTTAAAGCACAAAATATGTCTCATTTTTCTGGTGTATAGAATGAGTGTCATGCAGAGAAAACAATAATTTTATTTTAAAAGACTTGACATTTCTATCTAGAAAGTCATTTAAATGTACTGCATCTGGTTTCACAATAAAAATGGGAAACTCATTTGATTTTTGTTTTACCTACGAGTCAAATTACACAACATATGTGAGAATGTAACCAATTAAAAAGTGAGACAGAGCCGGGCTCAGTGGCTCAGCCTGTAATCCCGCGCCTTTGGGAGGCTGAGGTGAGTGGATTGTCTGAGCCCGCGGGTTCGAGACCCGCCTGGGCAGGCGAGACCTCATCTCTACAATAAAATTAAAAAATTAGCCGGGCGTGGTAGTGCACGCCTGTAATTCTGGCTACTTGGAAGGCTGAGGCGGAAGGAACGCTGGAACCCAGCAGGTCGAGACTGCGGTGGCCGGGAGCGGCCACTGCACTCCAGTCTGGGTGACAGAGTGAGATTCCAACTCAAAAAAAAAAAAAAAAAAGTGAGGCTAAATATTTTAATACGTAACCAAACAATGTTTTTGTATTTAATTGCTTCGAAAATAGAATCTTATTTATATAGTTATCTATTCCTGAGTACATTTTTACTATTTGGAATAAAAAATGAATGACCTTTTGATTAATTGCATTTAAAATGTGGAGTCAGGCCAGGCACAGTGGTTCATGCCTATAATCCCAGCACTTTGGGAGGTCGTGGTGAGAAGATTGCCTAAGCCCACAGGTTCAAGACCAACCTAGGCAACTTGGCGAGACCTCTTCTGTACAATAAATCAAAAAGTTAGCTGGGTGTGATGGTGTGTTCCTGTAGTCCCAGCTACTTGGAAAACTGAGGTGGAAGAATCACCTGAACCCAGCAGGTCGAGGCTACAGTGGCCATGAATTTGCCATTGCATTCTAGCCTGAGCAACAGAGTGAGACTCCAACTCAACAATAAAATAAAATAAAAAAATAAAATGCGGAGTCAGTATATATCAGAGACAGTTTAGGTAAGTGCTCAACAGTTTCAAGAGTATGAACGTTCATGAGTCTTCTCAAGTTTTTTGTCATTTTTAGATTTAAAAGAAAGTATCACTTTAACTTAGTGATTCTTAGCTGGGGTGATTTTTACACTTGGCAATGTCTAGAAACATTTTTAACTGTTACAACTTGGATGGCATAGGTACTGGTATCTAGTGATTAGAAATCAGAGGAGCTGCTAAACATTCCAGGGTACACAGAACTCCCCTTCCACTCCCAACAAGAAATCATTAGCCCAATATGTCACTAGTGCCAAGTTTGAGAAACTCTGCTTTAAATAAATTAAGAATTGATTATGATATTATTCTATTGTATTATTGATAAAAATGATGATGGCCGTAGTATAAGGAATGGAAAGGAGTCTCCTTTTTTATCCCCATTCTTCATAGTGAACGTCTTCCCCAAAGACAGAACGGTGAAAAACAATATCAGATTTCTATGCCCAGTTGTGGACCTCTGACCTTCTGGTGTTTTCCAGTGCTTCCCATGCTGAATCATCATCCCAGTGTCCTCCTCCTTGTCCAATATTATGCCAACATTTTTTCTTGTTATATTCTTGAAGCATTATCTGAGCTACTGACTGGGTCTTTAAAATTGATGAAGTACCATCAGCCACTTTAGTTTTTTTATCAAGGGAGCAGACGTGAGGGGGAGTTGAGTTCTGGCATGTGTTTGGGAGGTGTTTGTTTTGACTGTCTGATGGCTGCATACCAGCCTGAGGGAATCACAAATGTCACTGGTGTGTGATGGTATAATTTTCCTGCTGCTCCAAAGAGTCTTCTGTGTTAATCTCCTGGCATGTCTGGCAACTTTCAAAATAGAAGTAAAAGGCAATTCCATGGAGCAGTGAAAAAGGATTCAAAGTCTCCATTCGTCTTTGTAAGGACAGAGAAAATTGCTAGCGTGCAGTTGGCCATTTTCATTATTGAGAACACAGAGCAGCTCAGTTTTCACCAGGGCTAATTGATTTTCACAGCTGGTGCAGGAAAGTCTAAAGAAGATATGAAACTTGAAAAGTCTCTTTGTCCAGACCCTGAAGCTCATAAGTTCTGTAGGGACTTAAAATTTGGGCTTGGATAAGAGATGTTGAAATCTTCTGAAATAACTTTGGGCACCAACTGGAAAAGAATCACTTGTTTACGTAGGTATGACGTGAGTGGGTTATAGCCTGCCATATGGCATCACAACAAATTCACTATTTTCCTCTTTACATAAATTAACATTATGTTATGTTACATGGCACAAACATGGTTTTCACCCTTGGTACCAAATAATCCCTCCACCTAACATGACATGTGAGATGATGCAGATGTCTACCTTTCCTTTGCTTTACAGTTCACAGAAGACACTACCTACTGACTGATAAGTAATCTACATTATAGACTTGTTATATTTCTTCTTTCAAAAAATGATGGAAAGACAGTAGCAATCTGAAGCAGGGTTTTCATGCAAAAAATGAGAGTATTGATCTAGTTACTGGACCTGGGGTGAGAAAACCCTGGGAGGATTTGATCACAAGGAGCAAGCTTGTGTCCCAATGGTATGGCATGCCTATGAGAAGTAGCAGAGTGCTATAAAAGACATGGATATTGAGTCAGATGATTCTGGCTTCCAGTCCAAACTCTGTCACTGAGAAGTCAAAGGATCTTGGGTTAATTCTAATTTATTATTGTAGTTTGTGGCATCTAAAATGTTTGGAAAGGGCCAAAAATGTCATGACACTCTACAAGCTCTCTTCTTTCTCTTTGCAAATCTGGTTCAAAATTAAAGACTTGCTGAACAAAGCATACTGATGAGTGCTGAATCATGGTGCAGAACTTCTTGAATTTTCAACAACAATAGATTTGGTCTTATATTTTACTATGTGATAAGCGGACTATTTTATCTGAAGTATGCCTGTAAACATAATGCACAAACATTAGCAGTAAAATAAATCACTAAATCCAATAAAGACTATTATCTGAAGGAACAACCAACAAACATTTGGATGAGGTAGACTCATGTAAAACCAAGGAAAAACTAAAAAAAATTATTTTTAAATAAAAAAGAAAAAGTCAGCTATTTTATAGTACATCTAACTCCACGCATCACTAATTATATGTTGATAGAAAGCATCTTTACTCAAAATAGTCAACTTTTAAAACCTTATGGGTATATTTGCATAGTAAGTGCTTTATAGAATTGTATAGTAGTCAGACATGTTGGCAAAATATTAACTGTAATTGTCATTAAACTATATTGATGTGAAGATGTGCTTGTTTTACTATATGAGGTTTAAAATGCTTCTTTACTTTGTTATTCTTCTTAAATTAAGCATCTTTATCAACTTCTCCTTTTCTTTTGGAAAACATAAATACTTCAGAAAAGTACATATAACTTTAATTCGATATTGTCCTGTTATTGCTTCCTGCAATGAATTAAGTAAAAATAGTATAGTGTGAAAAAAAAATTATGATAATTGTGTTTTTCATCTATCTATTGTGATCTTTTCAGAGTTTTGGGGTATATTTTACTTTATCCACTTTTTGTTTCCTTCATTTACAATGAAACTCATGATTTAAGAATCACTAGCATGTTGTTTATATAAATATTTTTTAAGTGAACTGCTTCATTAAGTGATTAAGAACACAGATTTGATATTTCTAACTATTAACTCAAATGCTTTCACTTCCATTTGGCATTAATAAACAAGAAAATATATACCTGTTAAACATCCAGAGGTAAAAATACAAACCAAACATATTCAAGTTATGTGATTAGACTCTATAATCTAAATAGTCAATGTCTGAGCTAATAAATTAATTCAATTTGTCACTAAGCATATTTGTTGAAATGCATGGAAATTTATCCTTAAGGTGCTACTAATTGCATCCATTTCAATGTGGAAATAGTCACTTGATTTCATAATTTAGTCAATTCTTTACCCATTCATTTTTTTAAAGAGTTTTGTAAATTTTAAGTTGGAAATGTTTAACGATAAAATTGCATTCTTGATTTTTTTTTTTTAGACCCTTGGAAACGCCTGGACTCAGAATGAATTCTTGTGTTGTTAATATTATCTGAATCTAGAGAAAATATTTATCTTCAAGAGCAAAAAACAAAATGTCTTCTGAACATGAACAGAATGGAAACTTACCTAGTGGCTGATTGAGATTTCATCTTGAAACTTAGCTCAGTTGTTCCCGTTGGGAGTGGATACTTCTGGAGATTTCTGTGAACATTCATTAATGAACCAAATATCTCTTAACAATTGCAAACCTAGTTCTTTATAAATGCCTGCATGAACTCCTCCCTGAAAATCTTAGTTGTTTACATTTACAATATTTAACAACAAACTTCCAAAAACCAAAATAAGATAATTAACTTACATGTCTTTTATCCTGCAATTCTTAAATGCTTGTCCCTAGCAATATAATTTACAAGGGATATTTTCATTCTAGGCTGTCTAGTTTCAGTTCGTGATGCCAGATTTGGATTTGAAGAGGCTGTCACAAGCAGTTATTCTGTTTGTCTGTTTTAAATTTATCATCCTTTTCTGGATTGTTTTGACTTGAAATAAAATTGTCAGAGATTTTAATTAAATAGTAATGAACAGGACAACTGTTTTTGCCCCCACTGACAATTCATTGTGGAAAATTCATTCGCTTTCATAATGGATTCAATTCTTTCTCCATTCATGTTTTTAAAGAGTTTTGTAAATTTTAAATTGGAAATGTTTAAAGATAATATTGTATTCTTCTTTTTTTTTTTTTGAGTTGGAGTCTCACTCTGTCACCCAGACTGGAGTGCAGTGGCCGCTCCCGGCCACCACAGCCTCGACCCGCTGGGCTCTGGCAATCCTTCCGCCTCAGCCTTCCAAGTAGCCGGAATTACAGGCATGCACTACCACGCCCGGTGAATTTTTTTTGACTTATTGTAGAGGTGAGGTCTCGCTGCCCAGGCAGGTCTTGAACCCGCGGTCTCAGGCAATCCACTCATCTCAGCCTCCCAAAGGCGCGGGATTACAGGCTGAGCCACCGAGCCCGGCAATATTATGTTCTTGACTTTTTTTTTCCATTAAAGAGATGCTCAGACCCCTGAAAATGCCTGAGCATTTACAATATATGTTGAATGCCTACTAAGATCTAGGCACTTTGGATACGTTAGCAAACAAAATAAAGTTTCTGATCTTCACAAAATTTATTTTCTAAAGGAGCATGTCAGAAAACTATTAAAAATCATATATAAGTAAATTATCTTGTTTTAAGTTGATATTTATTATGGGCATAAAAGAAAGGAGAGCAAAGTATATCAAGAGTACAGGGCAAGTAAAGAAGGGACGCATTATACTATTCAACAAGATTATCAGAACAGGAATATTTAAAAAATGGATATGAGGAAACTGCCAAGCAAGTATCTGACATAATTGGTTCCCAGGATAAGGAAATAGCAAGTACAAAATCCCTAAGGCTAACTCTGCTTTTAACTTTCATTATCTTATATTAATTCACCTCATAAGCATTCATCGTCCACATAAGGGATCATACTTCTGCACAATTGACCTCAAGAAAAAGAAGGACATTTTATAAAGAGGGAATAAGATGCTAAATTCCAGATAGAACCAAAAGTAAAGTAAAATAAAGACGGCAGAGTGACATTGAGGTAAGATAACTAAATGGATAGTGATATACACGAATGTAGAGCTATTCTGTCCCATTGACTGAAAGATTTTTATGTGGCCTTTGTACTGTGAAACCCCAAATCAGTAAAACAAGAAGTCGGAGTAAATAATGTCTATAATATCTCTGGTCACTGCTATCTTCCCTAGTACTTAAAACTAAATATTTGTGAAATGTGATGTCAATTGATGTTAAATTCTTCACGATCTGGTCCCAAACTAATTTTATTTATTCTATCAAACATTCTAGATCCCAAGATAATTTTCTTCCATATGTGTCTCTTTAGGTGATAAATTTCAACTTCTACCTTGTTTTTCTCTTCTGTAAAACGGAGATGATGTTAATAATATTGCCTATCTCAAAGAGTTCTCATAAACTTTAAATAAAATCTTCCATTTAAAGTACTTAAAGATGTCCATGGAAAGTAATTATTGCTGCATAAGCTTTGACTGTTCATATACTTTGTTCTCTTTGTAACCCTTCTAGACAAATAATTATGTAAACATTTGACGGTGGTATTCCTATCTTTTTTGTTAGGTTGCTGTTCACAACATGAAGGCAGGTTCTTCATCAAAATTATATTTAGTGTAAACCCTGAAAGTAGCAGAGACTCAATATAGTGTTATAGGTCAAAGCTCTAAGAACAGGCATTCTTATATATCTCATGTTTGATTTGAAGTTGCTTATCTAAATGTACCCAGGTAGCTTCTTTGATAGTTGAAACTTCCCATCCCCTCTCAAGGAGCTATCAGCATGAAAAGATCTTGGGTAATGCCGAAACTGCCAGTAAACATGGTTCATTGAGTCTCAGGGGTGGTTGGAGAAGGATTAGGAGATTTTGAGTCAAGCTCTTGATAATTTAGCCTCAGGGGTGGGCAAGAGCCTATGGAGTATAAATTCTGAGCTTTTGAGCAGGATTTTTGGTAATGATGCTGCCCATCTCCCTGTAACCAGGGGAAAAAATAAACTCCTTTTCTTCCAGTTTCTGCCTCTCATTCTCATTTGTTCACAAGGGATGCAGCAGGACTGGTTTGTACAGGGGGGACATCTGTTGGAACATTGCTGCTTGCAGCTAGTTGGTTTCAGCAGGGTTGTCCCACAGAAACTCCCTGTGGGACATCCCTGTCGACCACCACCAATGTTCCTTTGCAAATTCACTGGGAGAAAACCAAGATTGGGAGCAGTTGTGCTCATGGGTGAGTCAGACCAGATCATAACGGAGTTTAATTCCTTCTCATTCGGGCTTTTAATAACCATTTGCAGGAAAGAGATGGTGGTTGTAAGTTGTTTGCACTTGGGATATCCTTTGATTACATTGTTTATACTTGTTTATTTAGTCTTCGCTTTGTATTTAGTATGGGAGATAACAAGTCTATTCCAACTGACAGTCCTTTGGGAAGGATATTAGTTGATTAGAAACAATTGGGCTACCCACTTATGACAGAAAAAAAAAAAGAGTTTAAAGAGGTTTTTTAAATCAAACTGCCAGGGAAACTGCTTTACCCAAATTTTTGTACACAGCCCTTACAGAATTTAACCATATTAACAGGTTCCCATTTTGTCAGAGATATAATTTGGATTTAGTTATATTGTATACAATTGTGAATTTTTTTGCAATTCTATGGCTAGAATTTCCAAGAAAAAAGTTGTTAGATTTTTGTTTATATGGGTGTTGTATGTGTATACAAATGTGTTTATATGCATATGCATGTTGTATGTTGTGTCTAGCATTGCTACCAAATTAGCTTATAAGTAAATGAGTACTCATAAATTAAATAAATAGATCTAAATGCTCTCCAAGATCACATAACCTTAATGATCTTTGTGTGTATGACTTATGACAAGCAAGACTGATTCAAGATTTTTAATTCAATGAAAACTGCTGAATCTTTTAAGTTATTGGCAAAATGTCCATGTATGTAACTTTAAAGTCCTTATTTAGGTAAACAGTTGATAGTCACTTGATATTCATAGGCTATAAAAATGACTATGTCTAGCTTTTTCTAAAATCTCAACTTTCTTAAGTAATTCAGAAAACTGCTAAAAATGAATAAATTGAGTAAATATAAAAGAGATAATATGTATGGGTAAGTGTTTCATGTGATTTGAAATCTTAAAATTATTTTGGAAACTCATTAAATGTCTAGGTCATTTTCAATTATGAAAAGGTTGTGATATGGGGAAACATGTTTCTCAAATTGTGTTATGACTGTCTTCTGCATAATGCAAATATCTGGCACAGTTCAGAATTTCTTGCTTCCCAGGTTTTAATCCAAATTTTAAAGTGACTCTTATTTTTTGAAAAAAGAAATAATTTGGTCTAATTTGGAGATTGTTTAAATGTTATTTCAGGTTATGGATTTAGAAAAGTTATTTAGGAAAGAATGCAGAAAGAGACCAGTAAGCAGGAGAGAGAAAGAGAGAGAGAGGTATAAAGGCAGTTATTGGTATAAAGATGCACTTGTGGCAAGGAAGGTTATACAGAAAGAACAATTTGTTTATGAGAAAGGGTTTTATAGAGTTAATTTTTGCCTTAAAGTAAAATGACTGGACACTTAAAAAGGAGGGAAGTTTGCGGTAAAACAGAGTCTAAGTATGTTGTAAATAGTCTATGTCATGGTGGGATTTATGAAAGGAAATTCATGAAGGAAATTATTATATGTGACTATGTTGGTTGTAATTGAAAGGACATTGCTTGAAATAGTCTTTCTGAATTTTGTCCCCTATGTTGGGATGAGGTTTTCTTAGAGTATTAATTTGCTCTTGGTAGGATTACAAGAGATTTTGATTTGGGGTTTTATAGCCTGTTTCTGTTTGAAGACTTTTCAGACTCATGTTTAGAGGTTCAACCTTCATTGTGTCCCACTGCTTTCAGCTTTTCTTCCCCCTAGAGATGGTGTTTTTTTCCTTCAACTTTTTGTCAGATCCTGTAACCTTTTGTTCTCCCTTCAAGTCTAACTGCAGTTTTGATGCTGAAATGAGGCAAATAGCATACATGTACACAGCAGTCAGAACACCCACTGACATATCAGTCTACTAGAACGTGTTGTATAGTAAAGTCCTGTTTATCCATTCATTCACCCAGCGAAGTACAGGTCATGGGAGATAACAAGAGCACGCCTAGTACAGAGAATGATGAAACTCTGAGACAAAGGAGACATAGGGCATCCACTTATTACATTAAGAACAAATATTTCCAAACTGTTTGCCATATTCATTATTAAGACTATTTTAATTATTATTCTACAATATTTTTGTCTTTGCAAATTAAAAACATCCAATCCCCTCACTATGACTCATACCACTAATAAATAGTTAGTCATGGTGAAGAAAGCACATGGTGAAGAAATTATGTGGGAAAAAGACTGAGAATCTGAAGTATACTAGCTAGTGCTGGCTACATTTCATCTTTATGACAGAGTTCTATACGAAAAGAGTACCTCTCCCTTTCCTTAGTGCCATTCTAACTCTTACAAAAATGGTCCGGCTGTGGAAATCTGAGGGACAGAACAATTCTTTCACAAAAAAGGACTATATTTGCAAAAAATCTTTCTTAACCATATATAACAAGACACCAGCAATCATGAAATCTAATTCTCAGTGAAAAACAACAGTTTTTGACTCTGTAATTAATATATCAATCAACATTAAAACTTACTACATGTTTAGCCTTATGGATGATCATTGGGAGAGAAAAATTATGTATTTTTTTTCATATTTATATATGCCACCACTCAAGTGGTACCACAACTTAAAATGTAATGTTTGGCAGTTTATGAGAGTAATAGATGTAAATAAATGAGAAAATGAAGGCAAAAATAAAATGCAGCAAAAACAGTAGGTAATAATAAAATTATCTATTATACAACTCTAAATACATGTCAGTGATGAACTACTATAGGGTGACACGCACTCAGTGACACCCTGGATATGGCCCTAGGAAGGGGACTGGAGCGTAAGGAGATGTCCTGGGGATGGTCAACCTGGAATATCCTCTTCTCCTCAGATTCCATGTCTGGGCATGCAGATCATGCTGAGGTCATGAGCAAAGTGTTCTCTGCACCTCCTGACCACATCTTGCAGCTATGCATATTGAATGTTTTCATGCTTTCTTCCTGGAAACAGTTGGAACCCCTGGGTTGGTTCAGACCAGATTGGGCCACCTGTATCAATGTCTATAACGTTTGGTTACCTTTCCTTCATATTTAGTTCATTATAATACAGAAGTAATTCTACCACTAGTGAGAAATCGTCGTCATGTTATATATATACAACCTATGTATAAGCACATTCTCACACTGCACCTGCACACTAAAAAGCACACCCTTTCCATACCTAACCCTGCACTCCACCACCGTATGTAAGATGCCATGTAATCTGTATGCCTTTAACAATCGGGAGTGTTTTTTTGTTTGTTTTTTTTTTCCTATCCAGCCGGCAGCTTTGCCGTAAGTTCCTAAATAAAGTCCATGCCTTGTCTGTTGTCTTTGTGTCATTGCTTCAGCCTCTCAGGCATGATGCCTTCCCGTCTGAGGTCTTTGGGATCCAACACTACAACTACCAATTTGATATTTTAGCAGCCAGAACAAAGAGCAAAGTACCAGAGGAAAGACAATTTAGGAATGTCATGGTAACCATATTTGTGAGGAAAAAACTGTGACCATCACAGTCCACCCCATGAGGTCAAGTATTTTATTTGCTTCTGTGGTTTTAGTCTCAAAAACCACATTTATTGAGTACAAATAAATATATCAATAAATGCATATCAAATTAGCAAGAAGTTATTTACAGATTTAGAACACTTGACATTATTGCATCTCTAAAGTAAAAACCTATATAGGAAAATAAGATAGCATGAAATATGAACTGTCTCAAAAAGTCAATTGCACATTGTCAGAATTGTTGCTTGCTTCATAAAACTAATTTTCATGTAAATGGCACAATATGAATAAAATAGATTCACTGAATTTCAGAACCTTAGATTTATTATGTATAACATTTTAAAGAAATATCCCACATCAAAGACCAGGCCTAATGTCTTAACCTGAGCCTATCAATCAGTATTTTTAGGTAAATAATCCTCTTTTTCTCATAAATGAACTCTAGTCCTCTCCACTTCTTTTAAGACATATCAAAATCAACTTAATTCCATTAATGCTAATGAAGATTCAAAAATAAATCTAGTTAAATTTTGTTATTAGAATGTAGAATTCAAATAGTTGCTTTTAATTTGAAACAATAAAAATAATTCTTTTTACGCTTTTTTCCCCCCTGACTTACCTAATAGCAGCAAAGTAATATGTCTTCAAATACATAATATGAGGGTAACTGAATTTTCTAGAACCTACAATTTCACTCTTCTTTTATACTGGAAATGCTGGATAAATACATCATGCTGGTTTAATAATTTATATTACAACTCATTTTAAAAGATCCAGAACTGAACAGAATCACACTACCACAACATAGGTAAGGTTACAAAAACTCAGTATCCGAATCCCCTGCCAATAGACCTCTGATAAGGGGCCTTTCATTCTAAATAAGGTTAACTGGGCATTGCTGTGTTATTTAAAACTTTCTCTTTTGGATGAATACAGGAATCCTGCCACCTGGAATGCATTATAAGGGTTCACACAGAAAGCATATAGAGACAGAATCCTTCTGCCTACTTCTTTTCCTGCTTTTCTTGACCAAACAGCTGAGAATGTTGATCTTCTGAAAAAAATTAAAAAAAAAAAAATCTGATCAAGACCTACTCACTAAAATTGATAAAATGCTCCATTACCTCAGGATCAAAGAGAAGTCAAGACAAAATTATACCTAAGGGGACCAGGAGAGCCCATCGAAGCCCATCAACAGGCAGACAAGTGACAGACCAGGAAGCAATTGTAGAGCCATCAACCTAACAGCCTGTGAAATCTACCCTGGACCCGAGCTCTGCCACCCGGAGAATATCATCTCTAGATGAAAGCACCTGGGACCTGTCAGTCATCCAAGCCCAGAAAATTAAGAGTTATAGTATAATTGTCTCCATTTCATAGCTTAGTTTTCAATGAACTGGAAAAGTACTAGGCTCAAAAACAATTTGCTTTTTAAAGGACTCCAGGACATAAAAAAATGATGTAATTTCTTATGCTTGTTAAGATGGAAATGCAGAACAAATTGTATTGAAACTTTCTAACAACAATGCATTTTATATTTAGTGATCATTTAAAAAATGTTGTCTAAATTGTGTCCCTCAATACCAATAGACAATTATACTGTGGGGACAGTTTCTATATAAAACAACTGGATTTTACCCATATTTCTCTGATTTAATAATATATTTTATTTAAATAATTAACTGACCATTCAATACCTCTGAATGAATCTTGAAGAATAGTAGTTATTTAATACATTGAAAAATTTCAAGTCCATTAAAGAGCAAAACAATTCATTTTGTTTTGTTGGTGTAGTGTTTCTCCACTAAAGTTTATTGATTCGTTACAAATTCTATCATTTTTGCAAGTTTTTATTCTAACATTGGTACATCCAATGACTGATCTTCTAAACAAGAGAGCATAGTTTATTATTGCATTAACAAGTTTACCATTCACCATAACCTCTTTTGTTATACCCAGAAGTCATACCCAGAATTTGAAGTCATACCCAGAATATTTAGAGGTCTGGACAACTAAGTATTAATTATGAGAAAATGTAGCCAATTTGTACCCTTGGGTTTAGTGTTGTCCTTCATAATTGAGGAGACAGTGGGAACTGTCTGAGAGGGTGGGGGAGGGTATATTAGTGACAAATAGCTTATAAGCCCATAACACTTCACACTTTAAAATATGTTTGCACATTTGTTGCTCTGTGAAGACCTCACAATAACTTTATGAGATAGATAATTATGCCTTTATTTTCTTCATATATGGTTCATTGTTTATATGCCACTTCTAGTCCACGAGAATCAGAGACATTAACTTTAACACAATCACGTTGCAGCTCAGCTGTAAACCTGGGCTTGTGTTGGAGCTATGGTGTTCTGTCTTTGCTTTTTTCTACTCTAGCAGGCCTTACCAAGCACAGTAGATATACCACTACTGTCACCAAGTAGGCAATTGTCTATTTGCCTAATGTGTTTGCATAACTTTGTCACCTAAAGCTTAGTGATTGCTACTATTCACAAGCTTTACACAGCTTTGTTAAATATTTTAAGTTGTAGTTTGGTCAGCCTTATTACTAAGCAGAAATACCAGTAATAATCTCTAGAAGAGAAGCACCATGCACTGGTTACTAATCCCAGGAGAGAACTGTGGACAACTCACTGATTTTTACTAAGATTCCTAAGCCTGAAAGGAGGTTTTGCACAAACGCAGCTGCCAGAGTTTGAGTCCAGTGAGACAGAATATTTACATAACGAGTTAGGCAAAGCAACTTTATCACTCAAAAATAGGCAGGAAGAATCAACAGAAGCCTAGGATCTGTGGCAAGCTGATCCTTCAAGTCTCAGGAAAGCAGCCCGGGATGGGCGGAGTTTTGTCTGTGTGACATGTCACCAAAGTTGAGTGACCCCTAAAGTATTGCATTCTGTATTTTTTTATGTCAGGTGACCCTTAAGTCCCTGGGTTGAAGTATTGCAAGACACTCTGTTATGAGAGGCATGAGGACAAAGTCAGGACTGTTCTGGACAATAACTTTTTATCCTAGCATATTGCATTTTTCAGTACATTCCACTTGAGAATTTAAAAAAGAGGCATGGGACACCAGAATGTATCCCAGAGTGTTGAAACGAAGGCAAGTAAGAAACAACAGACACAGGAAAACTCTCTAGCCTCCCCCAATTTTCTTAAGAGCAGGACATAGATGCAAAAAAGGCAAAAGATGTACTGCTCCTTTTCTAACAAGGAGAACAAAGGTTAACCACAGAAGACACCATTAGATACGTTAGCCCGCTTCGTTCACTAGCATTTATCTGCCATTTATTTGCCTTTCCCCAAATTCTCTAGTAATCCTAGAGACTCAAAGTCCTGTTTTCTTTGTCTTATCACCCCTCTAAAATTTTACTGTTCTTTCTTGAAGGTACTCTATAAGTTGGAATTCAAAGCCACTTATTTTCCAGGTATTTTCCACTTATATATGATATGTGCATATCAATATACTTCTGTCTTTCACTACTATCCGTTTTGCTGTTGTTAGCATTTTTGTTGTTATTGATATTGTAGTGATCCATTCCAATTAAGAACTTATTGTTGAAGAAAAAAAATGTTATTCTTCCCTGTCATGGAGGAAGACCTTAGGAACCTGTCCTCCTGTACTTACCTTGTTCAAAAACGACCTAGGTCTCAATCTCACAAGAATTTCACAAGCTGGTTTCAGAGCAATTAAAACTTTATAGTATCTATAATGGCTTTCTATCCCCAATTCTCCAGATCTCAGCAGAAAAAAAAAATCAGATATTATATATGCAGTACACGTTTTTCCAATAGCCTCCATTCCAATCTTATTAATGATTGAGAACTTGCTGTTTAAAGGCAGCTTAAAATACATTTTGTCAGAGGTGAAGTTTTTCTTCAAGGATTTTCTACCTTTTTCTCTTTGAGTCCTAGACAAAATCTGATATTATAAAAGTTTGCCTTTGGCTTATCTTCTTTCCAGATAATAGGTATAATAACCTTGCCTTCGTTCCCAAAACTTTCAGAACGATTATGCCACGATTATACTAGTATTTCTAAAGAACAGCATCCACCAGTTTCTTCCTGGATTCAGGTAGCTGACATTTCCTGACTCCAATCACACCCAATCATGACTTAGATGTCTTGTGTCTTACTTCGTCAAATTCTGTTATCCTCATCCTATTATCTACTTATTCTCAAACTGAAGAAGAATTTTTAAAAGCATCTTTACAGCAGCATGTTTTATATTTACTTATTTCCCCTTAATTTATATTTACTATGTTTATCTGATTTACGGTATAAAAATTTTGTAAGTGTGTTAGTAACTAGTCAGAAATTTCACTTAGAAAAATTATGGCTGCTAAAATCTACCTCTCCCTACTACAAATATTTTCACTTTGCATCTTTAGCAAATGATATCTTTTTTCTTTTTTTGCATTGGGGTCTCATTCTGTTGCCTAGCCAGGAGTGCAATGGCACGAACATGGCTCATTGCAGCCTTGAATTCCTGGGCTCAGGCAATGCTCCTACCTCAGTTTCTTTGGTAGCTGGGACTACAGGCATGCACCACTTCACTCAGCTAATTTTTAATTTTTTTTTAAAGACAAGGTCTTGCTATATTGCCCAGACTGGTTTCAAACTCCTGGGCTCAAGGATTCTTCCTGTTTTGGCCTCCCAAAGTTCTGGGATTACAGGTGCACACCACCATGCCTGACCACAAAAAAAATATCTTTTTATACTTAATCTAACTTTGGAAATTTATACGCTATAGAATGTAGGATAACAATAGAAGAGGTAATTTTTTTTTTTAACTTGGACTCAAGTACTGAGATTTCTGTGTTGTGTAAAAGTGTGGTTGAGTTGCTTGGATGGAAACATAATACTTGACATGATGGATAAGGTCGATGACTTTTTCCCTCAGAATGGCTTACTTAGTGGTGGAATCTATTTTATGTATTTCAGCAAAAATAGTGAAGTCACAGGTATATGACTTAAACATTAAACTTTTTAGTTTAGTTTTTAGTAAAACTTAAATAGAACTTTTATTCCAAAGTTAGAGAACTTTGGAAATTTTTCATACCAACAAAATTCTTATCAGGAAGCTGATTCTTCATGAAGTCATCATTGATAACAATGAAAAGGCTATTGACAGATTATACTGTTGGTTTGAAGGATCCCTGGAAACAAAAAAGTATTTCTACCCAATATAAGAATTTCTTAAACAATATTACTAATTTTAGGTGGCAACTAGACTCTGTTTTACTTCACCTCAATCACAAACTGCTTGATTCATTGTTATTGGACAAGTCCTTCTTATTGACCTCCACAAAACATCTCAATTTATAATCCTATTTCTGCCAGATAGAGTAACAAATAATTATTTGTTTTTTTCTTCTACCAGAATCCTCTTTAAATGAGTAGACAATAGTTTTAGTTTCCCTTTCTCCATATACAACACATATTAGCTTTCTTCTAAGTAAAAAATGCCCCAGATGCCCTGAAACTATCCCAGGAATTCAAGTTAAAATTTCATTACCTTAAAAGAAAGAACAAATTTGAGAAGAAAGTTATGTGGAACTTTCTAGTAGATGGCATTAAAATGTGAAGCACTAAGTTTGGGCAGAGTGGACTTTTACTGATCTTTAAATCATTAGAGTGATAGCTCCTTTCTCAGTGTGCTCACAAAGGTAGTGAAAGACCATAACATGAAGTCAATATACCCCAATTGCAGTCATTTTAACATTGCTTAGTTCTGTCATATTTTTCTAGCAATTCACTTAAATTTACCCTCTAATCACTAGTCAAGGACAGAACCCAATTCTCAGAAGTAGCTATTGATAATTGTTGTATCTCCCTCCCCAGTTTGTTTCATAATCATGTTAACTGAACCAGCTCTTCATGACCTTCATGACACAGACCCCATCAACATAGCAACTGTCATTTGACTAACCCACCCACTGGCCTCTGGTCCATCACCTGACATCAGTGACTGCATTTACCTGTCCCCTACATGATGACATGGAGCAGGCTACCACCCAATTACCTTGATGACCTCCTCCTATCAAAGGGAAAGTTTAAAAAGGACTCAACTTCGAGCAGCCAGCCACCATTGCTCTGCTAAGCTGTGGTCTGACCACGCAGCTCCTCGAGCTATCTATGGTCACTATGTTTCCTAGCTTTGACCTCTTCCCCTATCTGGGGAGGTGAATCCCCTCACCCCCACATTTACTTTATAAATAAGCTATGTTTTCTAATCTGACTTCTGTTTGATTCTTTGCATCTTTCATGCAGCACCGTACCACACCAAATATCCACCTCCCCAGCAGATCTGACCTCACAATCTGGACGCCCCCACTAGGAGGGTGACCCAACAGATAGTCTCATTTAAAAGGCCAGTTCAGACTCCAACTCAACAAAAAAAAATAAGAAAATAGAAATTGACCTTCCATATGACCCTGCAATCCCCCTACTGGGAATATACCCTGAAGAACACAAATCACTCTATAAAAAAGATACCTGCACACGTATGTTTATCGCAGCGTTGTTCACAATAGCCAGAACCTGGAAACAACCATGCTGCCCATCAAAAGAGGACTGGATTAAAAAAGGTGGTACATATACACAATGGAATACTACGCAACCATAAAAAGAACAAAATCATGAATTTCGCTGCAACCTGGATCGAACTAGAGTCTATAATACTGAGTGACCTCTCACAGAAACAAAGATCTGAATATCACATGTTCTCACTCATATAATGGACCTTGAACCTCCAATGCAATACTATAAGAAAATGACTGACGGTACTGGGAAACTATGGGGGAGAGGGGGATGGGATTAACAGTAGCAAATATCTGTTGGGGGATGGGAAAACACCTCTTATCAACAGGGTGCCTGAATGAAACGTAATTGTACACCTAACCCTTAACTGTACCCCACAAAACCATAATAAAAAATATTAATTAAAAAAATAAATAAATAAGAAAATAAAAAGCCAGTTCTCCATGGCTTCTTCCATGATCAAGACTAGTATTGCCTGATCGGCTATTTTTGGTTCTAGGCTATTTCAGTCATGAGAACAGTGACAAAATCACTATTAAGTATGTTTTTTCTTCTTCCTCCATATGGCTTAACCACAAATAATATTTTTAAAATACTCACTTGAGAAATATGTAAATCAGTCATAAGTAATGTTGGTTGGGTAGGGGAGGCAGAGGGGGTAAGAAGGGAAGCTTGAGAACACAGAAACTCTACCCTCCAAGAAATAAACGAAGGACTTCCTCTCTTCCACAGAGCTAGCATTTCTCTCATGCCCCATATTCTTGCAGCTAATACACCCTAATGAGATAGCAATGCTTATGCATGTCTGTATTCTACAACTGTTCTTTCTCACTTTGACTTTTCCAGTGACTGATTTGTCTCTCATTACATGTACTCACTCCTTCCCCTCCCCCTTCTCCTTTTGTCATTCATTCTCATTCCTGTGCCACCTCTCCCTGTCCCTCTCTCTCTCTCTTTTTCTCTCTCTGGATCTAGCCTCTATCTCTCTCTTCCATTCAGAGATAATGAAAGCAGAACATTTTCACCTATTGTCATCACCTGAGAAAAGACTCTCACCTGATTTACAAAAATAAAAGGATACCGTACTTCCTGGGTTTGAAATATCATTCCAACAAGTTAATGACAGGAGTCCAGCATGGAACCTATTGACCCTATTGAATTCTAATAATGATATTGTAATTGTAGGATTTTTCCTCTTTCTTTTCTTTCCCCTAACATGAAATTAGTTGGTCTGACTGCTTTGGAAAATAATGATGTCTTCTTAGAGATGTTCACTTTGAACATCTATACTTCAATGTGACACAACTATACCCATCTCATGGTGACTTTTGGCAGCTTTTTGGGAAAAAAAAAAAGACTGTGCAGTGTGAAACCTCCTCAACCAAAAGTCAGAACAGTGACTTAAGGTCTCTACTTTGAGATGCTTGCTAAAGGCTAGCAAGATTCAGAAGAAATTTAATATAGATCTATAATTTGCAACAAATTTTCTGCTAGATTGAAGTCCTAAGGTTCAAATTTGCAGGAAGTAGTATACTCTTATCTAAGTTTTAAAACTTAGTATTTTATCAGATATTTAATCCATCTGTATATAAGCCATTGGCTTTGTATTCATCAAAATATTGTTTGCTTAGGGAATAGTAGATCCAAGAAGACTTCAAAGCCATTTTTAATTTTTTTTCTAACTAAGAACTTAAGGGTTGCCAAGAATAAAAACATTCTACACTCTACAGATTCTTATTTTGCTCCCTGTTTGAACCTTAGAAGGTGCAATTTTGCTCTAAGAATGCCAGAACCCATAGGTTGACTCAGGTTTTTTTCCCTAGGTGGCTGATGGCTTTGTTTATGTGGATTAGAAAACTTTCTACTCCTTTCCAATTAGCATGACCCAAAAGGAGTAAAATGCTATTTCATCACTTTTAACATTTTGAAGATGGAATTAGGTCTGGCCTTTCTTAGTGGCCAGAATTTATTTTGTTCTCCCTTCAAAGAAAGCATTTGGCAGGAACTAGTGTACAGAAAAGACAAAAAAGACAGACATTAAACAGTACAAGATGTGAATTGAATGGTTAGAAGGTAATTTGCAGATCTTGCTGACAAGAGATAGACATGATAGTGGGAAACAGCAGAGAGGTTTAGATTAGCTGTGCAATGAAGGAGATGCCCTGAGATGGGGAATGCAGAGGCTATACAAACTTTAATTTTTTTTTTGCCTTTCTTTTCAAAGATGTGATCAGAATGAGGTCCTTGGACATTTGTTCTCATAGTTTAGGAAAGTGATAATCTCAGGATATCGTATTGTTTTCTGATACAAGAGCATATAACTATAATGAAACTAAAGAAACAGTTGAATGATACATCAATTAGGAATTGGAGAATAAATTCATATTAAAAATATACACACATTATCATAAATGTATCAATGACAAAATAAAACAGTTTATATATTACCGCTGATCCTTTCATAGTTGGTGATTTAGGGATCATTTATACTTTGAGAATTTGCTTTCTAATCTCAAATCAACCCTTCCTCAGTGGCACCAGAAATTTCTATTCCCCTAAAGATAATTGGCCAAAGGTGGACTAGAATGCTTAGGATCTTGGCAATGTTGAAACTGCTTAAGACAAATGCAATGGATTTATTGTCCATGTTGTAGTTCCTGAAAGTTGTAGTAATCTCAGAGCACAAAATCTTGGTTTTGTCTAAATCACTCTCTTCACTAGACTGACTTATTTCACTAGCCACTTAAAACGAAAGCTGTCTGGACATCAGCTCTTGCTCTCATGAAATCAAATTTTTCATGATAACCAGGAGGATATTTTGATATTTATAATAGCTTTATTAAGACATAATTCATGTATCATAGAAGTCGTTCCTTTGAATTTACATTGGAGTGTCTTTTAGTGTATTAACAGAATTCTGTGAAAATAACTGCTTTGCAATTTTAGAATATTTTCATCATCTCCCAAATAAATCCCCTATCCATTAACAGTCACTCCCCAATCCCTCCTTCCCCCATCTCCTAGAAACCACTGATCTACTTTCTGTCTTTATGTTTTTGCCAATTTTGGATTTTTCACATAAATTGAATCATGTACTATGTGGCCTTTTGTAATGAGTTTCTTTTCTTTAGCATAATGTTTTCAAGATTTATCTATGTGGTAGATTGTTGCACTACTGTTTCTGTCCTTTCTGTTATTGAATAATAGCTCATTGCACAGAAATGTCACATTTTGTTGATCTATTAATTAGATGAGCATTTGGATTGTTTTTGTTTCTTGGTTATTATGAATAATGTTGCTACAAACACTTGTACACAAGGTTTTGTATGAATATTTGCTCTCATTTTTGTAAAATAGCTATTTAGGAGTAAAATTGCTGGGTAATGTGGTAACTCTATGTTTAGTATTTTGAGGAGCTGCCAAACCATTTTCCAAAGAGACTGCATCGTTTAACATTTCCATCAGCCATATGAGGGTTTCAATCTCTCCACATTCATGCAGCACTTGTTAGTGTCCCACTTTTTAATTATAGCCATTCTAGTGGATGTGAAGTGGCATCTTATTGTAGTTTTGATTTTCATTCCCCTAATGACTAATGGTGTTGAACATCTCTTCAATGACAATAGGCTTATTGTCATTTGTATATCTTCCATGGATAAATATCTATTCAAATCATTGTTCATTTTTTAAATTGGGTATTTGTCTTTTTTTTGCATTGTAGGATTTATGAATATTTTCTGAATAATAGGCCTTAATACATAGAAGATTTCAAATATTTTCTCCTATGCTGTAAGTTCTTTTCGCTTCTTTTAATAGTATGCTTTGAAACCAAAACATTTTTAATTTTGATAAGGCCAAACTTATATGGTTTTCTCTTTTGTTGCTGTGATTCTGGTTTTATATCAAATAAACCATTGCCTAAATATAGCTCATGAATATTTACTACTATGCTTGCTTTTAAGCATTATATATGGTTAGCTCTTGCATTTAGGTCTTTAATACATCTTGAGTTAATTTGTATCTATGGTATAAAGTAAAGGTACAACCTCATCTTTTTTCATGCGGAAATTTGGGTGCACTAACATTATTTGTTGGTAAGACCATTCTTAGATATTTGTGTTTAACATTCTTGCACCAAAAATGTCAGGGTTTATTTCTGTATACTCAATCTTATTCCATTAACCTGTATGTCAATTTTTATGCTAACACCACACAGACTTATCTATTGCTGCTTTGTATTAAGTTTTGGAATTGGGAAGTATAAGTCCTTCACTTTTTTTGTTGTTCTTAATTTTTTTTAATTGTATTGGCTATTCCGGTTTTTTTGGTAATATTTGTGAATTTAATGATATACCTGCCTATTTCTACAAAAAAAGGAAGCAGAAATGTTGAGCCTTATTTTTGAGTTTGCAGTTAAGTCTTTAGAGCATTTTCATCTTAATAATAATACATTTTCTAATTCATGAACCCAGAATGTCTTTCCATTTGACTAAGCTGTCTTTAGCTTCTTTCAATGATATTTTGTAGTTTTTGCGTAAGGATATTATAATTTTCGTAAAATTTATTTCTAGGCATTTATTATTTTTGATGTCTTTGTAAATAATTTTTAAAAAATAATTTTAATTTAGCATTTTTAGTGTAGAAAAATAAAATTAATTTTGCATATTAACTTTATATCATGCAAATGTACTAAAACCATTTAATAGTTACTTTTTTAAATTGATTGCTTAAGATTTTCTACATACTACATTATGTTCTTTGTAAAGAAAGAGTTTTTGCTTGTAATTTTCTATCACGGGTGGCTTTTATTACTATTTCTTATCTTATTCTCTTGGCTGAAGCTTCTAATACAATTTTGAATAAAAGTCATGAACATGGACATTTTTATTGTTGCTGGACTTAGGAAAAATGTTGTCAACTTTCATAATGAAGTATAATGTAAGTTGTGGGTTTTTTTTTTTAATAAATGTCCTTTATCAGATTGAAGATATTCCCATTTCTAGTTTATTGAATTTTTAAAAACTGTGAAAGTGTACTGATTTTATTAAATCTCTTTTCCTTGGTTAGTCAAACTGAAGAGTCATCAATTTTGTTGATCCTTTCAAAGAACTAATTTTATTTTTGTTGATTTTCTTTATTATTTTTCTATTCTCTATTTTTCTTATTTCTGCCAAAATCTTCATTAGTTTCTTCTTTGTTCCTTCTTTGAGTTTTGAGTGTATTCTTAGCTTCTAGAATTAAACTTAGAATTCAGACAGATCTCTACAGAGGACTTTTGAAAAATAAATACAAAAATGGATAAAGAATGGATGCTTAGAAATCTCCTTGCTAACCCTGTTTGTACCAATTCATATTACAATAATGCTGGATACTAGAGAAAGTTAACCTTAACATAATTATCAACTAAAATGAAATGAAATGAAATGAAGTTTTGGGAGGTAACATGCTGTGAAGGTTTGTAAGACAGCAAATAATCAGGTCTTATAGCACCTTTCATTTTTAACTAGAAATAGATACTCTGAAAGACTACTCATTTTGGAATCATAAACAAAGCACCTTATTCCTGCACCTATTTCCTCATCTTCATTGTGTGCTCCTCTCACCATCAGGGGTATTTTATTTCTTTTAATAGCCTCCCCCCACTTTGTTTCTAGTTCGGGCCAGAGGACATTCAATTCTGAGCAATACCTAGTATAGAAATAAAGATTAAAAAGAACCAGACCAATCTAACATAGGAGACTTTAAAACTGAGAGGAATTTACATTAGATATTTGATTGATGGTCAGTGCTAAGGAATGTGCAGTTATCTGCACAATTTTGCAATTTTTATTTTTAAAAAAACTTTGAAGATTTTTATTTATGTTATTCATCATGTCCTTAAAATATTTGGGACCCTGATGGTAATTTGTGATTATGTAAACAAGCGTTTCTTTGCTTCAACAGGACAAACTTTTTTTTTTTTTTTTTTGAGTTGGAGTCTCACTCTGTCACCCAGACTGGAATGCAATGGCCATTCCCGGCCACCGCAGCCTCGATCTGCTGGGCTCCGGCGATCCTTCCACCTCAACCTTCCAAGTAGCTGGAACTACAGGCATGCGTTACCATGCCCGGCTAATTTTTGATTTATTGTAGAGATGAAGTCTCGTCAAGTTGCCCGGGCAGGTCTCTAACCCGTGGACTCAGGTAATCCGCTCACCTCGGCCTCCCAAAGTGCTGGGATTACAGGCTGAGCCACCAAGCCCGACCCAACAGGACAAACTTAATAAAAAATAAAAAACAGCAAGACATTTAAAAAAACAAAACCAAGTCATAATAAATATATTACCATTTGGCTTAAGAAAGTGCCAAGAATAGAAGGGTTATTGAATATTTATTTTTGATAAAAATGTAAATATATAAATGGAAGAATAGCACACACACATATGTAAATCAATACATGTATGAAATGAAAGGTACGTAATTGCCTTTGTTTCTTCCTGTTGCTATGATAAAATATCAGAGTGGGTAACTTATAAACCACAGAAATTTATTTCTCACAATTCTGGAGACTGGAAGTTCAAGATCAAGGCAACTGCATGTTTGCTGTGTGATGAAGGCCCAGAGTCTGCTTCCAAGATGGCAACTTGTTGCATTCCCCAGAAGAAATGAACACTATGTCCTCACAAAAGGTAACTCACCTCTCAAACCCTTTCAATTCCATGAATGGGATAGAGTCTGAATAGCCTAATCATCTTCCAAAAAGCCTTACCTCTTTTGGAAGGGGGGGTAGAAATTCTTGCATTTTATTCTATTTTATTTTTTGTAATTTTTTATTTTAAATATGTGGGGTACAATTTAGGATTAGGTATACAATATACAATCGTTCATTATGCAGGTATGCTTGATGATGAGGTGCGCCCCTCCCCCAGCATTTTCCCACTGCTGCCAATCCCATCCCCCCAGCAGTTTCCCACTACTGTCAAAACTTTTCTTATAGTATTATGATAATTGTTCAAGGTCCTCATATGAGTGAGAATATGTGATACTCAATTCTTTGTTTCTGTGACAGATCACTCAGTATTTTAGACTCTATGTCCATCCAAGTTGCTGTGAAGTTCATAGTTTTGTCCTTTGTGGCTGCATAATATTCCATCATGTATATGTACCACATTTTTTTTTTTAATCCAGTCCTCTTTCAATGGGCAGCATGGATGGTTCCATGTTTTTGCTATTGCAAACAATGTGGCAATAAACATGAGTATGCAGGTATTTTTTTCATGGAGTGATTTGAGTTCCTCCGAGTATATTCCCGGTAGGGGAATTGCAGGTTCATATGGAAGGTCAATTTTTAGATCTTTTAGGAATCACCACACTGTTTTCCACAGAGATTGTACTAGTTTACACACCTACCTACAGTGTAGAAATGTTCCCATTTCCCCATATCCACTCCAGGATCTGTTGTTTTTTGAGTTATTGATGATGGTCATCCTGACGGGAGTTAGGTGTTATCTCAGTGTGGTTTTAAATTGCATTTCTTGATGACTAGTGAGGCTGAGCATTTTCTCATGTTTCAGTTGGCTACTCTTATGTCTTCTTTTGAGAAGTGTCTGTTCATATCTTTTGATCACTTTGTAATGGGGCTGTTTGTTTTTTTCTCAGTATGTTTGAGTTCCTTCTAGATTCTAAATGTTAAGCCTTTGTCAGATCTACAGTTGGCAAATATTTTTCTCAGTCTGTGGGCTGTCTCTCTACTCTCTTGATGGATTCTTTGGCTTTGCAGAAGCTTGTCAGTTTGATGAGATTCCAATTGTCTATCTTATCTCTTATGGCATGGGCAGTTGGGATTTTGATCAGGAATTGGTTGCCAGTTTCAATTGCCATAAGGTTTCCTCCTGCATTTTTAAGGTTCTTATAGTTTAAGGTTTTACATTTAGGTCTTTGATCCATTTAGAGTTGAGTTTTGTGTATTGTGAAAGGTAGGGGTCTTGTTTTAATCCTCTGCATGTTGTCAGTCGGTTTTTTCAGCACCATTTACTTAGTAGGTTCTCCTCTCCCCAGTAGTTGGTGGTGGAGACTTTGTCGAAGATGAGTTGGCTGAGAAATTGAAATTTTGCTTCCAGAATCCCTATCCTGTTTCATTGTTCTATATGCCTTTTCTTGTACCAATACAAGCCTGTTTTGATTATTTTAGCTTTATAATAAAGTTTAAAGTCTGGAGTGTGATATCTCCCACTCTGTTTTTTTTTTGCTGAGGATTGTTTTGACTATTTGTGGTTATTTATGTTTCCATATGAATTCCTGTATTCTTGTTTCCAGTTCTGAGAAGAATGCTGCTGGTATTTTAATGGGTATTGCATTAAATCTGTAGATTGCTGTTGGTAGAATGGACATCTTAATGTTGATTCTTCCAATTCATGAGCATGGAATATTATTCCATTTGTTTGTGTCATCTTTGATTTCTTTGAGCAGTGTTTTGTAGTTTTCATTGTAAATGTCTTTCACTTCTCTGGTTAGGAAGATGCCAAGGTATTTCATTTTTTTGTGGCTATTGTGCATGGGATTATGCTATTTATTTGGGTTTCTGTTTGTTTATTATTGATGTATAGAAATGAGACTGTCTTTGCACATTTATTTTATACCTCGATACTTTGCCAAAGTCCTTTATCAGTGCAAGAAGGTTTCTGACAAATTTTCTTGGTTTTTCGAAGTATAGAATCATGTCATCTGCAGAGGGAAACTTGACTTCTCCTTTTCTTATTTGGATACCCCTGTTATCCATCTCCTTCTCCTGTCTGATTGCTCTAGCTACAACTTCCAAAACTATGTTGAAAAGGAGGGGTGAAGCTGGACTCAGTGGCTCAGCCTGTAATCCCAACACTTCCTCAATTTCCTTTAGGTTTCCAAGTTTGTTTCTGTACATACAGTGTACATAGTAGTCACTGATAATCTTATGTATTTCTTCAGGATCAGTTGTGACTTGAGACTTTGCATATCTGATTGTGTTTATTAGGGATTTTTCTCTCTTTTTCTTGATCAGTCTAATTAGGGGTCCATCAATCTTGTTTAACCTTTCAAAGAACCAGCTTTTTTTTTCGTTGATTTTTGTAAAATATTTTTGTCTTCTATGTATCAAATCTGGGCTTTTGGTTTGGTGATCTGGATTTTTCTGCTGAAGTTAGGGTTTGATGGTCTTGCTTTCCAAGCTTCCTCAGGTGATTTGTTAGGCTGTTAATTTGTGATTTTTCCAATGTCTTCATGTGTATTCATAGAAATATGAATTCCCCTCTTAGTACTGTTTCCATGGCATCCCAGAGGTTTTGGTAAAATGTTTCTTCATTTTCATTTGTTTCCAGTATCTCTTAATCTCTGTTTTAATTTCCATGTTGACTCAGGTGTTGTTTAACATTATGCTATTTAGTGCCCATGTCTTTGTGGGTTTGGGGGAAACTTTGTTGGTGTTGATATTTATTTTTATTCCACTGTTGTCTGAGAAGGTGCATGGCAGTATTTCAATCTTTTGGAATTTGTTTATGTTTGATTTATGGCCGAGAATGTGGTTGATCTTAGATATGTTTCATGTGGTGATGAGTAGAATGTATAATCTGTGGTTGTTGGATGGAGTGTTCTTTAGGTATTAATTAAGTCCATTTGGTCAAGCATCATGTTGAGGTTCTGGATATCCTTGTTGAATTTTGTCTTGATGATATTTCTAGGGTTGTGAGTGGGGTATTTAAGTCTCCAGCTGTGATAGTATTAGAGTCAATATCTTTTTTTAGTTTACCTAGAAGCTGCTTTATGAAAGTTGCTCCTATATTGGCTGCATATATGTTTAGGATGGACATTTCTTGTTGATGGATTGAACCTTTTATCATTATATAGTGACCTACAATATCTTTTTAAATTTTTGCTATCCTAATGGGTATTTGGTCTGATATTAAGATCATGATTCCCGCTTTCTTTTGTGTTCCATTCACCTGAAATTTTGTCTCCCAACCTCTTATTTTGAGTCTGTGGGTGTCCTTTCAGGTGAGATGAGTATCTTGGAGACAATTTGTTGTTGCTTCATGACATTTTATACATTTTTTCCATTCTGTGTTTTTTCAGTGGTGCATTTAGTCCATTCACATTTAGGCCAGTTATTGAGATGTGAGTTTATTCCTGTCTTGAGGTCCTTACAGAGTTTGTTGTTGTGCTGCTATTTGTTTGTTTGTTGTCTTTCTTTTGATTTTTGGGTTGATTCATGTGTGGTTACAATATTTTTCCTGCATTCTTGGGAAAGGTGTTATCATTCTTTTTTTCCTTTGTTCTGTGTTTAATACTTTCTCATGTGTTTCTTGTAGTGCTAGTCTAGAGACAGTATAAACTCTTAGGGATTGAAAGTCTGGGAAGGATTTGAGTTCTCCATCACTGAAGAAGCTTAGCTTAGCTAGGTAAGTAAGTCTTGGTTTAAATTGTTTGTCTTTGAGAACTTTGAAGATTAGGTTCCAAACTTTCCTTGCCTGAAGTGTTCCTGTAGATAAGTCTTCTGCTATTCTAATTGGTCTTCCCCAGTAGGTAGTCTGACCTTTCTCTCTTGCTGCCTTTAGAATTTTTTCTTTTATACCTACTTTATGTAGGAGAATTACTATGCGTCTAGTAGTTGGCCTTCTCATTTGATGTCTTGTAGGGGTTCTCTGAATCTCTTGTGTTTGAATGTTTGCATCACTGATGAGAAGAGGGGAGATTTCTTGGATAATTTCATGGAATGTTTGTTCCAGGTGGTCTCTGTCTATCTGCCTCAGGGATTCCAAATAATCTTAGGTTCGGTCTCTTGATATAATTGCTCATCTCTTAGAGATTTTGTTCTGTCTTTTTGAACTTCTTTTCTATATTTTTAACTGTTAGGTTAGTACCATATTTTGGTCCTCAAACTCTGAAAACCTTTCTTCTGCTTGGTTAATTCTGGTTTCATGCTTATCAGTTTGTTATTTATTTCCTTCACTGTATTATTTATTGCTGTTATCTCAGTTATCAACTCCTTCATTCTTTGCTCTTGTCTCTCCTCATTTCTATTCATTTTCACTATTAATATCTTGATTTCTGGGTTTGTGGTTTGAAACCAGTCATTCTAACGGCTCTTCATTGTTTGTATTCCAAAGTCTGTATTCTCAGTGGTTGACCTCCCAGGGATCTGTGTGAGACCCATATTATTCCTTAGGCTTTTCTTAATTTTTGTAGATCCCTCCCCCCTTTTTAACCCCTTATTCAATTCTTTGTTCATGGATGGGGGGAGGACAGCTTTTACTTCTGTTTGCACAATATCCTATTCTTCTTATGTAGATCTTCTGGCTTTTTTCAATTCTGAAGCTGGACTGGAGGTGGGGAGCTTTTTGCAGTTTTTAGATTTAATTGAGGGGGAAGCAGTGATTCAGAAACTATCTGCAGATCCCAGTATCTGCTGACAGGTGTGTGGGCTCCCTGGAATCTACTTCCCACTGCCTTACAATCTGTCCATGCAGTGGGGGGTATAGATTTGCCCTCTGAAAACAAAATGAGGCAAGAAAAAGAAAAAGAATGGAAAAAGGATGGAAGAATATGAGAGGATGGTGGAGAGAGAGAAGAGGAAAAGCAAGCAGACACACCAATTAACAAATAAACAGAGAAACAGAAAGAAAAGATTTTTTAAAAAAACCTAAAGCCAATCATACAAACACACAAATCAACAAAAACTCCTCTACTGATGTGCTCTCCTTCCAAAATACCCATACACAAACAGAAAAATCTTTTTAAAAAGCATTAAAATAACAGAAACAAAGCAGGTACCAAAATGTAATCAAAAACTGAAAGAGAGAAGAGGAAAACAAAACAAAAAACAAAACAAAATAAAACTCGCTCTGTGGCCTTTCCTGTAACTCCAACATCCTTTCAGCTCCGGTCTCTCCCCACTCCCCTCTGCTCTTGGTGCAGGTTTAGAGGGTAGCTCTCAGCCTGGGTCAGATGCCCCATGGACTACTGTGGAAGGAGGGTATACCAGATCTGGACTCAGCCAGCTTGCTACCACTGCTGTTGAGTCTCCCACTCATGTCTGATGATTTGTGCCTGTTCCAGCAAGGGGGAGGGGCATCTGTCTCTCTGAGTTTGATGAGGAGATAACCTCTAGGTCCCAGGTTGGAGGTTGGATGGAGCTAGGCCGGGCAATGCAGGTCTCTACTTGGTCCTGGGACAGAGAAAATGGTTCCAGTCAGTGTTTCCTCACCAGTGCCAGGGCTCCTTTCCAGCTTTCCATGACCTGCTTTCTCCACAGATCCTAGGGTTTGTGACACTCTGCTGTCACAGGTGAGGGTGTGAGCCGGGTGCCAGGTGGTGAGGAGCAGCTGTTTTTCACTGCTTCTTCTCAGGGGAGCCCCAAGAATAGCAGATAAGCCTGTGCTCTGGGGTCTCCAATCTCAGGGCAGTAGGGGATTGTAGTTATATTTGGAGGAGGCCCCCGGTTGCATAAACACAAACCTCCCCTCAGACAGACTTTCATTCACCCACCAGCACACACTCACTCATGCAGAGAGTCTTTACGGACACTTGCTTTTGCGGAGACTCTCACAAGCTGACCTGTCCCATCATCATCTTGCTGGAAATTCAGGGGCCTTGCCTCTTAATACTGGTGAATTGGGAATTAAGTTCCAACATAAATTTTTGAGGAGACACAGATATTTAATTCATAGCAGTGATCATATGATCACATAAGTTGAAGATATTTGCCCTTACTCATTTATTTGTAAATTCTTACAGCATATGTAGAGTTACTTTCACCAAAAAAGATATATTTAGACACGTGAAAATGGAGCAAATGATTTCTGAAATATTGCAAAACAGACACCACGAACTAGATTTTAATAGGCCACTGAATTACTTTTTCCCCTAACTGAAAAATATTGTGCAGTTTGATTTTAAATAGCTTGAAAATAAATACATTTTGAAATCAATAATTCAACGTGAGGTATAAATAGCTCTAAGTAAGGTGTGTGTAAACAGGATTGCAGAACAATGACTTTATTCTGGCTGAAATAGCAGTTGTAAGGAATATGTCAGGCTCTTACAAAAACACTAGATGTGAGGATGTGCCACCAAGGGAAGACTGTCTTTGAGTAGAGAAAAAGAGCATATGGTTGGCATTCCTGGTATGTAAATTTGATAAACAGTTCTGGATAATAGAAAATTGTAGCATTAGATATCAGAGGCCTCACACTAAAACTAAAGAAAATTTTTTCCTTGATGATAATATGTGCTCTGATCGTCTGAATTTGAATATATACACATACACATATATATACATATTTCCATTTATCTTTTTTGTAGAGAATTACCTTTAAAGAGGATCCATAAGGGCTACAAAGAGAATCTAAACTTTCTAAAATGATAGCATTTTAAAGAAAAACAAATCAAAATACACAACAAAAACAAAAAATACATGTTGACTCTTTAGTTGACAGTATATCCATTAGTTTAGGCAGTCACAAATTCATCACAATTTCATCATTCACAAAACTCAATGGAAATGGAAGAAAGAATGAGTGCTATTTAAATATTCTCATTGCTTCTGTTTTTGCTTTTCCCTGCTATTTCACAATTTCCCCTTCATCTTGTCCTCTTTCCTTCTCTTGCCTTCACTAATCTTTATTACTCTTTCTTTCATTTGCTGCGATTGATTGTCTGGTTTTTTAAGTTATTATTTTAAGGTAAATGCATTTTCTTGGGTGAACTTGTACTTTGGTATTTATTATATAATACATATTCATGCCTTAAGTTTCATTTTATGTCTACAAATTGTGAAGATTTATAATAGAGCTGAATCATGGAAGAGGTAGCAGATACAGAAATACTGTCATCAACTTTGTATTATTTTTAAATTATTTTGCATGAAATGTTATCCTTCTTTTCAAAACAACGTTATAACTCTAGTGAGTATCTTGAGCCAATCATAATATTGCCTAATAGAAGAAAAACTACTGGTAAGTGGAAAATTATGTCAAAACTTTTACTGAGAAATAGGACAAAATATTTTCTTTTTATAAAGTTCCTAGGTGAAAATTAGGGTATATAGTAGAATTGGATGCAATCAATATCCCACCTCAAACTGTATACAATCATACAGTACAAATTGGATTTTCAGGTCAAACTTACAGACTCAAAGTGAGATCCAACTGAGAATGCTAAGCTTGGTTAGAATTCTGAGCCTAGGTAATCATATGCATGGTTACACGTATGTGAGTGTTTGTTGAAGGTATGAATGAACTACTGAGCTGTTGATTTCTTCTGAGATCAAACATGAACAATTCATTCCTCCTCTTTTCAATAAAGGTGATGAGTTATGAATTCAATAAGAATTATTTTACTTACTCATAAAAAACAACATAGTTGGAATTTCTCTAGCATCTATATACATTTGATTTGGGGGAGAGATTCAAGACAGAAAATATCTGCCAACTGTATGTCTGACAAAGGCCTAACATCTAGGATCTACAGGGACTCAAATGTGCTGAAAAGAAAAAAACAACTCAGCCGGGCTCAGTGGCTCAGCCTGTAATCCTGCGCCTTTGGGAGGTTGAGGTGAGTGGATTGCCTGAGCCCGCAGGTTCAAGACCCGCCTGGGAACGCGAGACCTCATCTCAATAATAATATCAAAAAATTAGCCGGGCGTGGTAGCGCATGCCTGTAATTCCAGCTACTTGGAAGGCTGAGGCAGAAGGATCGCCGGAGCCCAGAAGGCGAGGCTGCAGTGGCCGGGAGCAGCCAACTGCACACCAGTCTGGGCAACCAAGTGAGACTCTGACTCAAAAAACAAACAAACAAACAAAAACAACTCCATTACAAAGTGGGCAAAAGATATGAATAGACACTTCTCAAAAGAAGACATATGAGCAGCCAACAAATACATGAAAAAATGCTCAGCCTCACTAGTCATCAAAGAAATGCAAAGTAAAACTGCACTGAGATAACACCTAGCTTCAGTCAGGATGGCCATCGCCAATAACTCAGAAAGCAATAGATGCTGGAGAGGATGTGGTGAAAAGAGAACAATTCTACACTGTTGGTCAGAGTGTAAACTAATACAACCTCTGTGGAAAACAGTTTGGCAATTCCTAAAATATCTAAGAATCAATCTTCCATACAATCCGGCAATCCCCCTACTGGGAATACACCCAGAGGAACTCAAATCACTCTATGAAAAAGATACCTGCATGCATATGTTTATTGCAGCATTGTTCACAATAGCAAAAACATGGAACCAACCATGCTGCCCATCAAAAGAGGACTGGATTAAAAAATTGTAGTACATACACATGATGAAATGTTATGGAATCATAAAGAAGGACAAAATTATGAACGTCACAGCAACCTGGATGGACTTAGAATCTATAATACTGAGTGACCTATCACAGAAACAAAGAACTGAGTACCACATGTTCTCACTTATAAGTGGACCTTGAACAATTATCATAATACTATAAGAAAAGGAATGGCAGTAGTAGAAAACTGCCAGGGAAGGGCAGGGGCAGGATTGGCAGTAGTGGGAATCTGCTAGGTGGTCACCAGCAGGGTACCTGCATAATGAACATTTGTATACCTAACCCTGAATTGTACCCCACATCTTTAAAATTAAATTAAAGTAAGAGTTTTTTAAAAAGACAGAAAAGCACAATATAATCTTTAATGATTTTCAAGAGCCTGCATGCTTATGTGGACAAACAAGATGCTTCATAATAATCTAATATGTAGAATGCAGTTTTCATTCAACTAACTGGACAATAAAATTAACTCAATTATTTTATTTATTATACAAATTTCACATATACCCATAAATATAAGGCTCAATGACAAGAAGTTCTGCACTAAAAATTTTCAAGGATAAACTTTCAAATAATTTTTTGAATATGGTTAAGCAGTTTTATCTTTTCAGACATTGTTAGATTTTTGTATTATAAAACTCCAGAAAAGTTGAATATTTTAAATCAGTTTCAACTTTGTCCCAGTTATTTATAAAGATAAAATGTACATATACACACAAACTATACATATACATATATGTCAAAAGATATATATATATATAAAAGCTACAAAATCATGTAGAAAAAATTTTTTGCATTTCACCAATAGTAACAAGTCCTTTTAAAAATGTTTTAATAGTTATTATATGAAAGTAGGGGTTTATTCTTGAAGGAAACTCTCCTTATGAAGATTTCATAAAAAAATTAAGTAACACATATTGAAGAGTACCCTGATACATTTCTGCATTTTAAAGTTTGAGTCATCCCATTTAGTAATGTGGTCTGGAAAATAGGAAACAAAGGAAATATTCCCAACTCCCAGCTTTTTTTCTGATTTTTAAGGTTTAGGAGACAGGGTAAATGGGTGTCTTTTGCCTTTGGCCTCATCAGGGAATCTAAGATTGATGGGAATAAACTTTCCTAACCAAGACAGTCCAGAATGTCTTTGACTAGAAAACATGTACTTTGATTCAAGACTAAAGTGAAAAACTGGCTACCCAAGTATAAGATTATAGAATTCCTCTGGGATGCAAAGCTGGTTCAATATCTACAAGGCCATAAAGGTAATTCAATATATCAACAGATGTTAAAAACGAGAACTACACGATTGTATCATTAGACCAAAAAAAAAAAAAAAAAAGAGAGAGAGAGAGAGCTTTTGACAAAATTCAATATCCCTTCTTTATAAAAATCTCTTGAGCACCTAGGCACAGAAGAAACATTTCTCAAAATAGTAAAAGTCATCTACAATAAACCCATAGCCAACATATTGCTCAATGGATAGAAGTTTGAAGCATCTCCTCTGAAAATGGGAATAAGACAAGGATGTTCACTCTCACCCTTCCTGTTCAATATATTATTGGAAGTCCTAGCTAGAGCAATTAGGCAAGAGAAGGAAGTCAGGGATATCCAAATAGGAAGTTCAGCTATCCCTCTTTGCAGATGATCCTATACCTTGAAAACTCAAGTGAATCTGTCAAAAACCTCCTTGCACTTTGATAAAGTATCAGGATACAAAGTCAACATGCAAAAGACTGTTGCATTTTTTTATACACGAATGACAAACTGGCAGAGAACCAAATAAAAAGGCAAATCCCATTAACAATAGACACACACACACAAATTAAATATCTTGGCAACCTCCTAACCAGCAAAGTGAAAGACTTTTACAATAAAAACAAAAAGACACTGCTCAAAGAAATCTCAGAAGACACAAATGGAAGAATACTGCATGCTCATGGATTGAAAGAATCAATATTGTTAAGATGTCCATCATACCCAAGACAATCTACAGATTCAATGCAGTACCCATTAAATTACCAAAATCATTCTTCTCAGACCTGGAAACAGCAACACAGAAATTCATGTGAAAACAATAAAGAGCATGAAAAACCAAAACAATCCTCAGCAAAAGAAACAAAGCAGGAAGTATCACAATTTCAGACTTTAAACTTTTTTATAAGGCTACAATAATCAAAACAACCTAGTACCGATACAAGAACAGGCATATAGACCAATGGAACAGGAAAGAGATTCTGGAAGCAAAACCTCAATTTCTCAACCAACTCGTCTTTGACAAAACTATCAGCAACAATTACTGGGAAAAGGAGACCCTGTTCAGTAAATGGTATGAAGAAGCATGCAGAAGATTGAAACAGGACCTCTACCTATCACCATACACAAAAATCAAAAACCTAAACATAAAACCTCAAGCTATAAGACTGTTAGAAAAAAATGCAGGAGATACCTTTCTGCTCATTGAAATAGGCAACCAATTTTTGACCATCGCTCCAAAAGCACATGCCATATAACATAAGATAGACAAGTGAGACCTCATCAAATTGAAAAGCTTTTGCAAAGAAAAAGAAACCATCAAGAGAGTGAGAAGACAATCCATAGAATGGGAAAAAAATATTTACTAACTGTATATCTGACAATGGCCTAACATCCAGGATGTATAAGGAACTCAAACGAGCCAAAAGGAAAATAAAAAACAGTCCTATTAAAAAGTGGGCAAATAGACACTTCTTAAAAGAAGGCATACAAAAAGCCAACAGATACATGAAAAAATGCTCAACCTCACTAATCATCAGATAAATGCAAATTAAAACCACATTGAGGCTGGGTGAGGTGGTTCATGCCTATAATCCCAGCACTTTGGGAGGTCGAAGTAAGAGGATTGCCTGAGCCCATGGGTTTGAGACCAGCCTGGGCAACTTGGAGAGATCTCATTTTATTAGCCTGGTATAGTGGCGCATGCTTGTAGTTCCAGCTACTTGGAAGGCTGAGGCAGAAGAATCACCTGAGCCTCAAGGCTATGGTGGCCAAGAGGATGCCACTACATTCCAGCCTGGGCGACAGGGTGAGATTCCAACTCAAAAACAAAGAAAGAAACAAAAAAACCACATTGAGATAGCACCCAACTCAAGTAAAAATGGCCATCATTAATAAATCAAAAAACAACAGATACTAGCAAGGATGTTGAGAAAAGGGAACACTTTTATACTAGTTCAATCTCTATGGAAAACTGTGTGGTGATTTTTAAAGAACTAGAAATTGACCCTCCATATGACCCAGCAGTCCCCCTTCTGGGAATATGACTGGAGAAACTTAAATCACTCTACAAAAAAGATAGCTTCACGTGCATGTTTATTGGGATTACAGGCTTGAGCCATCCCTTTTTTAAATAAACGGGTCTGTAAGCCTACATTCAAAAATAGCATGTTATTGTGTTAAAAATATAATGATATCCAGATATTAATGATAATGCCAGAGATTTTCAGACTCAGAGGTTTTCAGACTCAGGTCTATAATGCTCCTCATCTAGGTGTTCCTATTACATGAACTGCAGCATTGTACACATGGTAGCTCCTTGACATAGGTTTGCTATGTAATTAATATAATATTGATTTAATAATTCTTGGTGGTTATTGATTGTAGTTTAAAATTTCCCTTCACTATTGCTACATTTAAGTATTTAAATTATTTCTACCATATTCATATTTCTATCTACATCTCTTCCCTGTAGAGCAGGTAAAAACCAATTTCATTTTAAAGATCTTGATGCATATGTAGAAAGACACACACATACATAAAACATAGCTATATATACACACAAATATGAACATATGAGTGTAACAAATCTCTACCAGGTTGTTTCATTTCACATCGTAAGAAATTAATTAAGTGGCCTCAAATCCTTTGGGTCATAGGTGTGGTCAAGTTACCCATAAATAATGGGAGGAAAGCCAGAAGATAGATAAGAATAGCTAGCCTCTGACGTTGTCTATTTTGATAGAACAAAGTATATATTGTGTGTGTCTTGCAAGCTATTCTTTCTTCCAAACAAAACAAGCAAACAAATAAAAAAAACAAAAAATCACCTACTTTTCCATTTGGAGTATTTTTTTAAAGTGTTTGTTTTTATATCAAAACGCAAAATTGCTATTATAAAGTACAGCAATTTGACAGCTACCTAGCGCCAGCAATATAGATCCAGATATGGCAGAGCATGGCATATGGAATGCTTTGTGATGACTGATACATTGACCATAAAAAGGCTCTACACATCTGTGCTAACGTTGATTACCAGCTACATTGTGTTGTTACACAAAAAGAATTTTTTTCCCACACATAGGGCAGACTAAGGACTTTTATAGATTCCTTGATTTTACAGGATTCTAAAGTTTATGTTTGTGTATTCAAAATGCTTAAGAGGCTCTCACTCAGGTAGCCAAATAATCACGTAGAAAAAAACTACACCTTGGTTTTACCCAAAAACTGACAGCCAGAGAAGGTGACTTTAAAAGTGTTGTTTTCATTAAGTTTTGTCCCAGCCAGTGAAGTTCAAAGCTGGGAACAATCTCTTCACTTGTTTAATATAAAATCTTCTTCATGGGTACCTCACTAGATGGGTTCTGGTAAATACCGCACCAGAAATTTCTTATTGCAGACAACTTGTTTCTTTAATGAAGCTGAGCAAATCACTGGGCTAATTTAGCAAATTTACATATCACATAGTTGTATTCTTGTAATATGAATCGTGCCAAGAAATGTTGTCCTCAATAGATCATAATTTCTGCTCTTGTTTTTAAAATGATTCATCTTTTTCTTCAGGTGTATATAAAATGGTTTCTTAAGGGGGAAAGGTAACAGAGAAGATTCCTTGTAGAGTGTCAATTTGTGGAAAGTGGAAAACAAAGAATAAAATTCATACATGTTCAATACAAAGAAAATTATATAAATTTCCCTGAATTAAAGGTGATTTTGATCATATGTCAGCAGTTGTTATAAAGGATGAATTCAGTACAGAACTTCTTTTGGGGTGGGATGGAACTGGATATAACATAATTATTCTTGAAAACAATCCAAACTCCCTTATTTTTTATTCTTTAATTCTAGTTCATTTCACCATCTAGGTTTTTCTGTTGACTGTTTGTTTTGTTTTTTTTTTGTTTTTTCTTTTTCGTGTTTATGCTATTAAGTATCTGGGGAAAAGTTTACATATTCCAGGTGGAAGAAATTCCTTGACTCCATCTTAGGTCAGTTGGATTCTGCTTTAACTCCCAAATCCAACAGAGTGTCTATTTAGATTCAAAATGACATGTGCATATCATCCCAAAAGGACTTCAGCCTCAAGTGAGGTTGACCGTATGCTGAGATGTGGAAACTAAATCACAAAAGTTAAGAAAGAAATTTGCCTAACTTTTTCTTATCAAGTGAGTTAACACATTTTGGGGCATTATATAAAGATACATTGTTGTGATTTCAAATGTCACCCTTTGACATAACATTTGATTCAGAATTCTATGGCTTTCTGAAATGACTACCATGTTCGTGATCCAAGAGTTAGGACGGTGTCACGAAACTAGACCATTCAGATGTTTTCAGTTTTCCCAAGAGACAATACAAACTCATGTTCATCCCTATTTGTTGGAAACTGTTGCTATTTCTAACCAGTGCCTACTCTGTATGGGCAAATAATATTCCAACTGTCTTTTTCCCTACATGTCCCCCCTTAATCCCTTGTTTTTATTTGCTTCTGTGTTGAACAGGTATGCTTTAATGCCTTGTTTTTATGATTTTGCAATTTTGTTACTAACTTCAAAACCCTTAAGACCCAAGAAGTTAATGTGTGACAGAGATTTTGACATATGCTTGTTCTTCACAATTGTATTCAAGTTGCCAAATGGCCAAATGGGATTTGATGGCCAGCCACCTGCCTACACAGCAAGCTGAGCAACAGGCACACTGCAAACCAGAAGGACCAGTATTAGGTTAACACTTGATTCTCAGACTCACAATTTGTAGCCAAGCACGGAGATAAATAACATGCCCCATTAGGTTTCAGAAAATCAGTGTGTTGTGGCAGAATACATCCTGTATCCAATTAGAATAGCTCCATATGTTTAGAAAAAAAAAAATTCTACTATTACCACTGTAGCACCATTATTTATAAATAAAAAGGACAGAAGATTATCCTTTAGGTGCCAAAAAATTAAAATTTCTCACTTGGCTGTCTGCAATCTAGATTCATCAATTTTTCTATATTTTTTTTCTTTGAGGGAAAATGTTTCATAAAATGCTTCATTATATGTGACAAAACAAGAGCAGATTTACAGAGGACCCTAGGCAGAAAGTATGAGACAGATTTTTCCTAAAGAAGGAAAAAAAAATGATGGATTGGGAAATGTAGGAGTAATGCACAGTCTCAAAGTCTATTTGAAAATAGTTATCAGAAATGTGGATGTACAATACAGTAAGCATTTAAGAAGGCCAGCTAAGGTAGGAACAGTACTTAGTCCACAGAGGCAAACAATTTTAAATGTAAACAAATGTATGGTCAATGACTAGTTTGATTTTAAAGAAAAATGTAAAATTTAAACTTCCTTGATTGAGTAAACACATTTTCAGTTATGTTTTCAATTAAAAAAACTTTTTGGAAACATCAGGAAGATAAATATGAATTTGGCTTAGCATGTTATTGTGGGTGAATTACTAGATTCTCTGTGTCCCTGTTTGCTGATACGAAAAGAGAAGTGAATAATAACTATTTGGGGAACCATGAACCATGTTAAGCCTCTAGTAATATATAGGCTAAAAATATATAAAAATATTTTTATATAAAATTATAATTCATCCATAGTTACAGGTTAAAATAAGGCTTTTGATCCAATATAGGTTAATCAAAATGTCTTTTTCTGAATATCTCTGCTGATCTTTTGAGGAAAATTGATGTTCTTGTTTCTATTGTGGATGTCAGATCCTCACAGGCACTGAGTCCTGTGCTTTTTTCCTCAGTTTCAGGAGACATCACAGACAATATCATATGTTAGAATATTTTTGGCTGCAAGATGTTTAAAAAACTTTGAACATAATTTTAAAATAAGGAAAGTGATTGATTCACATGATTTAAAAACCAAATGGTATAATGGGCTCTTTGAAAGTTTCTCACATTGCTCCTAGACTTTGTGTTTCATCCATAGGTCATTTTTTTCTCATGGTGTTGACATTGTTTCAACAGTTTTATGTCATCATTTCTTTTACACCACCTAAAGAATACTTCTGTCCCAGCATTTTCTGTAAGAATCAAGAAAACAACTCTGATTGAATCGGCATAGGTTATATATTCACAGAGAAAATAATGAATGTGGCTAATGGGATGGAATCCTCAAATGGTTTACTTTGAGTCATATTCTCCAGAACTAGATCCAGGAATAGAATCAGAATTCTTAAAACCAAAGAATCAATTTAAATAGAGATTAAACTTAATTTCTTATTTAGGTAAAGATGTGTCACATATATCAGACAAACCCTTTGGCTAAACACCAAAGAGAGAGTTAAATGAACTCCTTTAAACAATTTTCCTAAAAACATTGAAGGATAATAATGTAATGAGAAATTACCATGTTAAAACCTAATAGAAGGAGAAAACTCAAAGGCTTAAAATCAAACAACTTTTACTCAGATTTCATTGCTTATCAGACATTAACAATTGATAAATTGAACATATTTTTTAGCAGGCTGCAAGGCTGAGAGAAATGTTAAATCCTAGGGTTGTGCACAGAAAATATATTAACTGCTTTCCCTTCATTTGAATAGCCCAGTGAACCTACACCTTGAAATTATATTTAGAATATTCGATACTGGTGGTCAGCCAAGATAACTAACATAAATTTAATCACTGATGAAACAATGCAAAGAAAAATGGAAAACAGAATACAAGGGAACAACAAATTTGAAAGTTAGCCCATTACAAATTTACTTCAATTATAAAAGGAAAGAAAGAAAACCACATATTCAGTCAAATATATAAAGATAATTCTTCATCAGACTTGCATTACAAAAGCTATTAAAAATAATTCTTTCAGTTTAGTTTGAAGAAAGGTGAAACCACATTAGAACTTGAAATGAAACAAAATGCAGGCACTCAAAGTATATGGACATATATGTTAATTTTTTTAATTTCTGAGAAAAATAATTGATAACTTAAAGCAAAACTAATGAAAATGTATTTTGGGGATTATAACATATAAAAGTAAACTGAATAATGATTACGTAAAAAAGGATGGCACAAGCCGGGCTCAGTGGCTCAGCCTGTAATCCCACGCCTTTGAGAGGCTGAGGTGAGTGGATTGCCTGAGCCCGCGGGTTTGAGACCCGCCTGGGCAACAAGACCTCGTCTCTACAATAAATCAAAAAATCAGCCAGGCGTGGTAGCGCATGCCTGTCATTCTGGCTACTCGGAAGGCTGAGGTAGAAGGATTACCGGAGCCCAGCAGGCGAGGCTGCGGTGGCTGGGAACGGCCACTGCACTCCAGTCTGGGCGACAGAGTGAGACTGTAACTCAAAAAAAAAAAAAAGGATGGCACATAAGAAACTATGTTGGAATAAAAATTAAGTGGTAAAATATTGTTTGAAAGTAAACTATGATTAAAGATTTATTTAAATATTTTTGAACAACCACACACAAACACAAAGCTAAGAAGGGATTAAAATGGAATGAAATAATTCAAAATATAATAGAAAAAAGATTTTAAAATGACAAAATATGCATAATGCCAATATCGAGATGACAGAATTAAACCAGAACATATAAATAATGTATTTAAATGAACTTTAAATATGTAAAAAGTAGAAATTGTCACAACAGGCAAAAATGTAGGCTATATACATAATCATTATTCAGTTTACTTTTATATGTTATAATCCCCAAAATACAATACAATATGTAAAATATTTTTAACTTAATTAAAAATAACCATCTAGGATACAAGTAAAATAATAAAAGAGTATATACAATTTTAATCATTATATTGGTGAAGTAGCTGTATTTATATCAAGCAAGTTGATTTCAGAGCAAGAAATTTTACTACAGAGAAACAGTGTACATATCATCATAGTAAAATGATCAATTAATTAAGATTGTTATACATTTATTAACAACACTATAAAATACTTGAATCTAAAATGATGAAAACAGAAATAGACAAAAATGCAATCATAGTTCTAGTTTCAAAAATTATGAGAGCACATGGTTAGAAAATACATGTGAATATTGAAGGCTTAAAGAACACTATCCCTCAACAGGACCTCAAATATATTTATAAGGCACAACATCAAGCAATTGATAGGTACACATATGGTTAGTGCGCTCATAAAATTGTTACCTAAGTAAATAATATGGACCATACAGCAAGTTACAAAAAATTTTAAAGAAGTAGCATAAATGAAATTAAAATAGTTCCAGCAGAACTGAAAAATCTACAAATAGTCAGAAGATAAACACAATTTTACATAGTCCTTGGGATAAAGAAGACATCACAAATAAAATTATAAAATACTATGAAATATTTCAAAATGAAAATTCCAAAGGACAAAATTTTCAGAATATAATATAAATCATTTCTCAGAAATAAATACATTGTTTTTATATGTTTATAATAGGAAAAAAAGAAAGGTTCAGCATCAATAATTTAAGTTTTATTTTAAGAAACTGGGGGAAAAAAAGAGAAAATCAAATCCACAATAAGTATTAGGAAAAAAAACAGAAACTGAAGAAAAGAGATCTAAAATAAGGAAATTGGTTAAATAATAAAATCAATAAAACAAGACCCTGATTGTTTTTAAGGCCAATAAAATGGATAGATTTTTAGTGAATCTCATCAAGAAGAAAGAGATGACACTAATTATGAACATTGAGTCTGGACTAAACCGTGAACAATATTATAGATCCTACAAATAGACATTATAAGGACAATAAGTTTATATTATGAAAAACTTAATGGCAAAAAATTTGACCACTTTGATGAAATAGACGTATTTCATGAGAGAGACACATCATGAGAGGCACAAGAAGAAATTATTTAAGTGCCCTAGTATATTTTAAACAGTTAAGAATTATAATTAAATACTTTTTGATAACTTCTAAACCCAAGTGACTTTCGTGGTCAATTCTATACAATACTTAAGAAAAAAATATTTTATATCTTACATAAGATCTTTCAGGAAACAGAGAAACAGAAGATATTTTCAATTCACTTTTCGAAATCTGCATTATAGGCAAAGGCATTACAAAACAGAAAAAATCAGTTTTCCCCAAAAACCTTCATAGATGTAAACACAAAAAACTTTTACAGACAATCAGGAAACAGAATCCACCTAAATGTGATAAAAGTTAGCAATTTGTCTCTACTACCTCCTCTACTCCTCAACTGGTTCACAATTTGGAGAGGGAAAGGTTTAATGCAATTTATTAGACCCACTCATATTTCAAACAGAAAAAGAGACAAAAGAAAGGAGAATAACTTGCAAATGTCATTAACTAGAATACATAGGAAACAATGGCAAATAAAATTATACTGGCCTTGGATAAATATTACATTTAAAAGGAAATTAATTTTATTTCTCAAATACAATTGTGATTCTATTTGATTCAATTTAATAATCAGAAAGAGGTTTCAGTATAACCGGAACAAAGAAAGCAAACAAGAGAATTGCATGATGTTGAGACTAAAAGTAGGCATGGATCAACCAGGGCCATATACATTAGCCTGATATTTTCAAAATACATCTCAAGGAAAATGAGAAGCCATGGAAACATTTGACATGATCAAATTTGCATTTTCAGAAGGTTTATCTTTAACAGTGTGAAGAATGGATCGCAGAATGGCAAGGCTAAATACAGTAATTTCAAAAGCACTCAGAGCTGTCAATGAGTAAAATGATGTTAGCATAGACTAGGGTGGGTTGGAAGATCTGGATAGACTTACTTAATATTTGGAAATATTTACTCATCGTTGGATGTGTAAGTGAGTGAGAAATAGCATTGAGTGACTCTCAGGCCCCTAACTTGCTTGAATGTATGTAATGATAATGTCATTTCCTGAGACAGAGAATAATGATAGATGAGGTCTGATGTATATTAAAGGAGAATTGAGCTTTTGGAAGTGTTGTTATGGAACTGAACTTAGATTCATACCACTGGTGCCACAAAGTCAAACACTAACATCAGGATTGCAGTGGGAGAATGTGAGGCATTGACTGCATGACGGCAAGCAAGGAGAATCAGGCAGCTAATGCTTAAGATCTTAACTCCCCGATGCGGTTACGGGTAAGGGTTTTTGAAGGCATGGAGGCAGAGGTTACAGGCAAAGTCATAAATCAATGCATGGAGGCTCGAAGTTGGTTTTACCTAAAATGGTGAGATAGATCAAAATGGTGGAGGGGTTCTACAGGTCACAGATGGATTCAAAAATGTTCTGATTTGTGATTGGTTAAAGAGGTGAAGCTGTATCTAAAAATTATGGGTCAGCAGAAAGGAATGTTGATCTCTAACCTATGGGTTGACTTCCTTCAGGCTCCTTAGGAAGAAGTTTAGAATAAAGAAAGCACTCAAAGTTTAGTTCTCACTTCTCTCTGATCCGAGGTCTATATGCCAGCAGGCAGCATTTTTCATTTGATCCGGCTTTCTGAAAAGCATCTCAGGGACATATACTGTGGTATTGTCTTAAGTTTCTATAGGGAACCAAACATCTTGTGACTATAACTTCTTTGGCTGTTGTTTTAAGCTTCTGTTACTTTTTTGCCAAGCAGATTGCTCATTTACTTCTCAAGACTAGCTAGGTGTCTGGTATTTCCCTTGAAGCAATGTAAGGCTTTTCTTTACTATTTTCGTGCTGCGGGGTTACCCAGTAGGTTCCTAAGAGGACTCTCTGTTCCATCTTAGTATTAATTAAAGAGGTGTATATATAACTCTAGAAATCTGGAGATAGATCTGGAATAAAGATATATATTTTGGAAGATACATGGGAAATAATTCCACAAAAGTGGATGCAATCTCCTGGAGAGAAAGTGCAGCTTAATAAAAAAGATAGATTTAAGATCAAATCTCAAACATCTCTACCATTGGATGCTATATAAATTGTGCTCTCACTTTGGGAAGAAACAATTATGAGAAATGGAAAAAAAATCTCTAGAGGAGCAAACAGCATTCCAGGATAGAGATCCCCACCCCTTTTGGGTCACCAACTCCTGTAGTAACTTACTCTCATCATTTAACCTTTCTGAGTCTTGGTTTTATTATTTGTAAAGTGAGAAATTAAACTATGTCACTGCTTTTGATCTGAGTCCATTTAGAAAGAAATAGAGATTACTGGAATGATTCCTTGTCAACTGAATTATAGTCTTTGCGTAAGCGGTTCAAAAATCTGTAGTTTTCAGTAGTCTCCTGTGTGAGAACATGTGCAATGCATAATTTTTATAAATCCTCTCAAGTTTGAAGTTCTATGATTTTATGAGAATATGCAAAAAGCCATGAACAATATAAATAAAATAAACAATAAAGATGGCAAATTCATTTCAAAAAACAGGTTTGAATTGGGACTAATTTTAACATCTTTTGTTCTTTTATTCAAATTGAATGCCTCACCTTCAGATTTGCATCAAACTTGAAAACCATATGTCTTAAAGCTGAATGGCTTTAGTGTCTTAAATGGTGTGCCTCCTGTGGGAACTAAATTTATAATTGGTGACTGACTTAAATCCTTGATTATAGGAATTTCCTTTATAGGTCATTTACTAGTTAAGGTTCATGACTTTTCTTTTGCTTTTCTTAGACTGTTTCCTTAATAGGGCATATTTATTACAAATTTATCCAAAGAAAAATTTAGTTTTAGCTCCCCACTCTAATGAAGAATGAAGAGATTCAGAAGAACAAAACAAACCATCATTATGGGTTTGGAAAGTTAATTAGAGCACAAATTAGCTATGGTTTCTATAATGATGGCCAAATGTCTGATTGTTCCCGGCAGTCAGAGAAGCCAGTTCTGATGTGAGTTTCCCAGGTTTCTTAGGGTGAAATTGTCAGAAGTAGCAAGGTAGTATTCATGTGCAGGATGGGACCCATCTACCAGGAAAGACCTAGTCAGTGACCAGCTGTTTTAAGCATAAAAACATGGTAAGTGCACTGGGGGCATCACTGCATTTAATAACAATTTTGGCATATGGAGCTGAGAGCTTCTGAGTCATTTCTGCACACTTTAGATAAAATGTGTATGTATAAATGGTTAATGATGTGGGAATATTAAAGAGTTTCCCCAAGACTACTGGATTCACACATTTTTAGATCAACAGCTTCAGTGTCATGGGATGTTTGATATCCCTCATCAAAAAGTAAAAATTGTATTGTAAATACTTCCTAGTCCTTTTTGTGTTCAAGCAGAAAGAAATTATTTAACCCTCTTGTCCAGTAAAAAAGGCATGGTCATCTATGTCTGTGTAGGGAGGTTTAAGCTTCTTTCCAAAGGTTTGATTAATTGAGTTTGCTGAAATAAACTGGTAACATACAGAGTAGAAGAAAAGGCATACAAATTGAATAATGAGCACATGTACATGGGAGCCACAGCAAACAAGAGAATTGAGGAAGAGCCAGGTGGCTTAAAGCTTGTCTAATACTTCTTTGTATGGGAGAGGAAGTTGGGAGGTTGGAGACAATTTTAAGGAGTGGTAAATGACGTTTAGGAGAACGGATGGGGTCTAAACAACAGTTTATAAAATTTATTTTTCAAAACAGAATGGGACTTGAAGGACAGATAATAGCTTGTGACAAAGGACTTCTGGGTATGGTGACATTCCTTGGTCTTCCTTCCTGAGACATAATTATAATCCTCTCTGGTTAATGAAATTTCAGGGAAGAAATCAAAGGCAATTATCTTCTTCTGGAGGAGCTTCAGATAAGGAAACTTCAGCGAGAGAGCGTTCTGCCCAGCTCTTGGGCTGCAGAAGGGAGAAAGAAAGGTCAGAAAGTCCTCGGTTCTGAGGCTGCTTCTAAGACCCATGCATGAAAGAGATGATTAAATTAATGAAATAGGATCCTCAAAAACTACTATAAATATTGCATAAATCGCCAGGCTCAGTGGCTCAGCCTGTTATCCCGCGCCTTTGGAGGCTGAGGTGAGTGGATTGCTTGAGCCCGTGGGTTCGAGACCCGCCTGGGCAACTTGGCGAGACATCATCTCTACAATAAGTCAAAAAAATTAGCCGGGCATGGAATCGCGCCCCTGTAGTTCTAGCTACTTGGAAGGCTGAGGCGGAAGGATCGCCTGAGCCCAGTAGGCGAGGCTTCGGTGGCCGGGAAAGGCCACTGCACTCCAGTCTGGAAAACAGAGTGAGACTCCAACTCAAAAAAAAAAAAAAAAAAAAAAAAATATTGCATAAATCTAGCATAAGTATATTCAAGGATTTAAAGGAAGATATAGACATCAAAGAAGAAAATGAAAATATATAATGAAAGAACCAAATGGAGCTTTTAGAGGAAAAAAAAGAATGTCTAGAATAAAAAATTTACTGAATGAAATTAACTGCATATTAGATGTGGTAGAAAAGATAAACGGGGATCCTGAAGATAGAGCTATAAAGAAAAGTCTAGAATGAGGCACAGATAGAAAGATATTTAATAATAATAAATGTTGCATCATTGAATCTGTGCAGGTAATTGGGGTGAGAGAGGGCTATTTTTTTTATTGGCCTAAGGTTTTCCAATTTGATATAAACTATACACTCACATGATCAAAAGAGCTCAATAAACCCCAAGCAGTACAGACACATAGGAAACACCCCAAGACATAAAAATAAAATTGTTAAAAACCAGTGTAAAAAACAAAATCTTGAGAGCAGCCAGAGAAAAAGATATATTCATTCCAAAAAAAGCTATTTTTATCAGAAACCATGTAAGTCAAACAAAAATAAAACATCTTTAAAGTGTTGAAAAAATTTTTTGTTGCCTGTACTTTGGGAGTCAATTCCGGGATATTGTTGCCAACATCAATGTTTTGAAGCTTTTCCCTTCTGTTTTCTTCTAACAGTTTTATAGTTTCGGGTCTTATGGCTATTATTAAACCATTTTGAGTGGATTTTTATGTATGGTATAAGATAAGGATTCAATTGTATTCCTTTACATGTAGTTGCCCAGTTTTCCCATAGCATTTGTTGAAAAGACCATCCTTTCCTCATTGTATACTCATTACATTCTTGTAAGAGATTATTTGACAGCAGCAGATTTATTCCAGGCTCTCCATTCTGTTCCCTTTACCAGTACCATGCTGTTTTGATTACTGTAGCTTTGTAATATATTTTGAAGCCAAGAAGTATAAGTCCTACAGCTTTGTCCTTCCTTCTAATATTTTTTTGGTTTTCAGGGTTCTTTGGGGTTACATACAAATTTTAGAATTACTTTTTTTATATCTGCAAAATAGATGCTACCGGGATTTTCATAGGGATTGCATCGAAACTATAGATTGCTTTGGGTAATATGAACATGTTAGCAATATTAAGTCTTCCAATCCATGAACATGTAATGTCTTTCCATCTATTTACGTCATCTTCAATTTTTTTTCTCCATTGGTGAAAAAAATGTAGTTTCAGTATATAATTGTATTTTTAGTATATAGACAGCAAAAGAAACAATCAACAAAGACTGTGAGAAAATATTTGCAAATCATATATCTAATAAGGGATGTAATATCCTTCAACTTAATAATAACATAAAAAACACAAAATCAGATTTTAAAATGGGTAAAGGACTTGAATGAACTTTTCTCCAAAAAGGACATACAAATGACCATCAGATATATAAAAAGAAAATTAAGATCACTAATTATCAGGGAAATACTAATCAAAACCACACTAAGCTATCACCACACACATTTAGGGTGGTCATTGTTTAAAAAATAATAGGAAAAAAAGAAAAAAGAAAAGAAACAAACTAAGATATCCTCAAGATACAGAGAAATTGTTGGCAGAATGCAAAGCTATATGAAGTTTCCTCAAAAATTTAAAAATGAAACTATTATATGATTCAACAAATAAATTTTATTAAATCAAAATGAATAAATTTTGAAATTAATGGATGGGTGAATAAATTAGTAAATGAAAAATTCCCAAAGCTTTGTGTATTTATCAAGTTTCAACCAAAATGCCACCCCGTATGTTTTATTATACACTTTGTGAATATCATATCAGTTGACTTGGTGCTTGATACTTTTGCCATAAGTTTAAAAATCTTATGTTGTCTAACATGTCTATAATTTCTTTTACAGCTCATTATATCCTTCAGTTCTATTTCACATTCAAAGTAAAATGTCCTAAATTTATATTTATTTTGTTTCCAAGATGTTTATTTTTTGTCTGTTTGTTTATAGAGACAGGGTGGTCTCAAACTCTTGGGCTCAGAAATCCTCCCATCTCAGCTTACCTAAGTGCTAAGATTACAGGTGCGAGCCACCACATCTGGCCTCCAAAATGTTTATTTAATTTAAGTTAAGTTTTTAGTGCATATAAGGTGAGACAAAATTTATATTCTTTCTGAGTATCTTATTCTATCGTAGTGAATTCTGTAGTAGTAAAATGATTACTGGATTGAAGGACCTTTATATCACTTGTAGTATAATTATTCAAATAATACCGCTGCCCTATTTTCTCAAAGATTTTAAATTTATTTTCTGAAGAACTTAAAACTGTATAAAAAACTTTAAAGTATATTTCATCTAATTCAAAACTATATTGAAATTTTCACTGAAATTGTATGAATTAACATGTTTTGGACTTTTCTTGTACTTTTAAATATAATGTCTTCCTATCTATGAACATGATGGACGCTTTCAGTTTATTCAGTTTTGATTCTTGTCTTAAAGAATTTCTTAGAATTTTCTTCATATATACTATATCATTATTTTCAATGCATTCTAAAACAATTTAGACTACTGAAATTGTATGAAATTTTTTTCATTTTTATTTCTGGAAAGTTAGAACTTTTTATATTCAAGTATGTTTGTTTATTAATATGCCAAATTTTTATGGATTATTATAATTTCTAACAGAACCACCTTGTTTTTGTTTTTGGTTTTTGGTTTTTTTTTGAATTGGAGTCTCACTCTGTCACCCAGACTGGCATGCAGTGGCTGCTCCCGGCCACCGCAGCCTCGACCTGCTGGGCTCCGGTCATCCTTCCACCTCAGCCTTCAGAGTAGCTGGAATTACAGGCACGCGCTACCATGCCCAGCTGATTTTTTTTTTATTTATTGTAGAGATGAGGTCTCTCCAAGTTGCCCAGGTGGGTCTCGAACCTGCGGGCTCAGGTAATCCATTCACCTCAGCCTCCCAAAGCGCGGGGTTATAGGCTGAGCCACCGAACCCGGCTCCATCTTGTTTTTTTTTAATATGTATTCCTAAACTTAAGTTAGATGCTTAAAAAGGAGTTTTATATATTTTATACTAACTCTTTTAACTTACTGAATTATATACACTTTACAAAATATAATGGGATAAATATCTATGCTCTTTAAAACATTGTTCAAATATATGCTGTGCAAATAAGTCATTTATTTTTATTTTCAAAATATGGTATTCTCATATGGTATTCTCATACATCTGGGATTATATATCATTTCCTCATTTTCAAATTTGCAAGTTTGGGTTTTTTATTTTTCTAGTCATGATTACACAAAGTACTTTTATTTTTTATTGGCATTTCTATCGAAATAGTTTTGAATTGATTTATCTTTTCTTCTTTTATTTTTTGCTTTCTATTTTCTAACTTAAGCTTTTCTATTTGTAAATATTTCTTCCAACTTCTTTTTAGCATATGTGTTTTGTCTTACATTTCTTAAGATAAATGCAAAATTTCTTCATCTTTAATTTTTAAAAATTTTACTATAACTATGGTATTTAAGGCTATATATTTTCTTTTCCTCAGTTTTCTGTGTTAATACTTTGGTTTTAATTATTCAGTCCAATAGTTACTTAGTTTTAGTGGGAAAATTTAGCTCATTCATAATCATTTGTTGTTTCCTCTCTCTCTTGCTCTCTCTCTCTCTCTAAATACTTAATTTACTTTTAATATTTTTATGATAATACTAAGCAATCTATCACAGAAACAAAGAACAGAGTACCATATCTTCTCACTCATAAGCAGACCCTGAACATTTACTATATTGGCAGTAGAGGGACGCTGCTGGGTGGAAGTGGGAACACAACATCAGTAAGGATACCTGATCTCAACGAGGCAAAGTGGGGAACAAAGAAAGGCCCAGAATTTACCTGCACAATGTCCACTTATATACCTAATCCTGGAGTGTACCCCACATCTTTAGAATAAAATATAAAAAAATAAAATATTAAAAACTACATATTTTTTTATGTTATTTCATCCAGCTTTCCTTGGTATTTTAAAATTTCATTTGTCCTTAAACTTGTTTTCTTATCTCTTATAGTTAAATATGTTTGTTATTTTAAGAAAAAGTATGCTAACTATATATCTTCCTTCTCATGATAATTGTATTTTCCACCACTCCTCTACCATTGCAAGTGATCTTTAGGATACATTTTAAGTTTTTCTTCTCAAGAAATTTGCTTTTCAATCTGCCACTCACTATTCTGAGCAAACACATCGCTGTTATCCCCCAATCTCCTTCCTAACCAGGGGATACATATTTTCATGCCACTAATTTCAGATAATTTGTTTCTATGTGCATTGTTTGCTGTTTCATCCATATTTAACACATTTTGAGACATAGTTTACTCATGTATTTTTAACAACATATATTTTAAGTTTTATTGTTTACATTGTTGTATTGTCTACTCATTTTTTCCTAAAAGTTTCTGTTATAAATAATTTACTATTTATTATATATTTCTAGCATTTTTCTTAGCTTATTTAAATGGCTGATATAATAGCTATTTGACTATATTAACTTCTCATTCTAAGCAGTTAGATTATATTGGCTGGCAATAGAATTCTTGGGTACAGTTGTTTTGTCTCAGTAGTATATGTTGATGTTATTTTGTAACTTTGTAACATACAGTGTTTCAGATGCATAGTGTAATGCCAATATTATTTTCTTTCTCTTAGTAATAATTTTTTTTATTTCAGTCTGAAAACTTGCAAAATAGTCACTTTAATCAGAAAATTTAAGGTTCTTACCAAGAATCTTTTCTCATCTGGAAGTGGAAGATAATTGATGATTATTAATTAATGTATAACCTCTGAAAACAACATAAATTGCATCTTTGTTTACAATGTAGATAGTATTTTCATTTAAATTTGAAATAATTCAAAACTTTAATGTGGTCAGGATTCATTCCATCAATATTTCTGAGTAAATTCCAGAGATGAATATGAGACAGAGTCGGGAGCCCAGGGAAATAATTTCTGCTATAAGAAAAGTACATGACATGATGTATTTAACAAATTTCAGAAATTAAAAAACTACATACACAACACACTATAGACACACGCCTATATTATCTGTGTAGATCATTTGCAAAAATGGTTCCAGTTCTCTACTCTCTTGTATAGATGCCCTCTGTGAGGACACTTAGCAACTTCTTCCATTGAATTGAAGTCCAATCTTTCTTCCCCTTAAAGTGGAGATAGTCTTTGTTACTTGTTTTGACATATCAAATGCAGAGTGAGGGATACTGTGACAATTTTGAGTCTGGACGAGAATATGTGCACTTTTGTTTCAAAAATTCATACCAGCAAAGGGTTTTCATGTGCAAGCAAGGCATTTGTTGCAATAGGCTGGGATGTTACTGTTGTAAAGTGAATGACAACATTTTTGTAAAATAGAAAATAACTCAATTTATTCAGAAATAAAAGTGTATTAAATATTATCATTTGGAAAACTTAATCCTGTCCTATAAACATATTCTAGCATATAAATGAAAATGAAAATAGCATAATCATATCCTAAATTTATTTCTGATTGTGTAAGATTATATAGTTCAAAAATTAAAGCAAATAAAATTGTGGCTAAGAATGAGATACATAAAAAGCTTTAAACAATAAAATAATTTAATGACAGTATATGGTATTATGTTGAATGATAACGTAAAAAATCAACTTTCTAAATAGCATAATTCCTATCTTTTTCCCCCAAGGTCTTTGGCATATTACAAGACAATAAAAAATAAGCCAATTTTATAATTTATAGTTGTGGTTATTTATTCAGCTATTCAGGCAAATAGCTTTCTATCAAAATTCCATCTGTATACACATTTTAACACTCATAATTTAGGCACTATCATTTTTGTTTAAAAAAATCAGTACCCATATACTAACTAAAAAGTTATCTTGTGGAAAAACACACAGAGGTCAGTGATTAGCAAAATATAACTCAGAAAAAATGCTTTGATTCCATTTATTCATTGTGCCATACTAGTAAAAATTTAGCGTTAGATGTTTAACATTTCCATAAATGTGCTTAAGTAAAAAAGGTTGCAAATGTTTTAATTTTTAAAAATATTATACAGGCCAGGATCGGTTGCTCAGCCTCTAATCCCAGCACTTTGGCAAGCCGAGGCAAGTGGATTGCTTGAGCCTGCGGGTTCGAGACCAGCCTGGGCAACTTGGCGAGACCTCATCTCTACAATAAATAAAAAATTAGCCGGGCATGGTAGCTAGTGCGCACCTGTAGTTCCAGCTACTTGGAAGGCTGAGGCAGAAGGATCACAGAGCCCAGCAGGTCAACTCTGGGGTGGCCGTAAATGTGCCACTGCACTCCAGCCTGGACAACAGAGTGAGACTCCAACTCAAAATATATGTATATATATTCATACCAGAAAAGGGTTTTGTATCTATATTATTCAAAAGATTCAAGTATATTATGGAACTCAATATGTTTAGAAAATTCTGGGAATCACAACAGGTAAACATATAGTAGGAAAGCAAGAAACTATTAACAAGTAAAAATCCACACATCCAGCTGTAAAATATGGAAGTAGAATGAGCTAGCTAGAAATAAAAATCATAAGAAAAAATTGAACAGAGCATGTAAGGAAGATAAAACCCAGGAGATTTTAAGTTTAGAATTTAAAGTTAACTGAACAAATAAATGAGTAAATGAATGAGTATTGTGTTAATTGAGCATCAGTTATTTATTAAACATAAGCAAGGTACATGATATGACTTCAAGAAAGTATTGTCTATTATAAATACAAAATTACAAAGAATTACATATAATAAAATGATAGAAGTATTCTTGTAGACGTGGCATAGTGAAAGTGAGAGGAAGAGAAGGAAGAAGAAAGAAAGAGAAGAGAAGAAAGAAGAAGAGAGCGGGGAGAGGAGTGGAAAGGAGGAAATGACATCAGTGTAATAAAAATCTGAAATGATTCCTAGCTTGAATCCACTGCCAGGGCTACAAAGATATATCAAGAAAATGTACTTTCACTTCTGTAAACATTTGTCATAAAAGTCACTGCTACTTTTGATGAATATGATCTGAGATTAAACAAATTCCATTTCCCACAGCCCTCAAGCTACATAACTGTTTCACAGATTAAATTACTCTTCGAGTGAGTAGATAAATGAGTTACGGTTTGTCAGACCATTGGGGAAAACAGAGATAGACATACGAACAAGAGTGTCACTCTACTCTCATGTGAAACCATGAATGGAGGCCAGCACTCTGGAGATGGAAAGAACGTTTGGCAAACTACCTAGAGTCGAGTGAAGCTGGAATGGAGAGTAAAGGCAGCAGAGGAGGGCGGGAAGTCAGATAAGGGATTAAGAAGAACAAAGAGACAGAGCCAGGTCATTGAAGGCTTCATTTGTATCCTCTTTGTACTTTATTACGTAAGCAACACAAGATTGCCCAAATACAATTATGTGATTTGATGTGCATTATAGAAGAAAAAAATTATTCAGAACGTAAATCATTATTAGCCAAACAGAGGTTTTGGGACACCATAGACCCATGAGATGCTATTAATTATTCTAAAAAAGTACACACACACACACACACACACACACATGCATGCACATGCACACGCACACACACATATTATATGAACATATATATTCTTTGTTCTTTTGTGTATATATATATTTCTTTTATATATAGGTACTCAATTTTAATTAGGAGGAATACATTCAAGAAAATTATTGTACATTACAATGACTATTTTAAATAATGATATATTGTATAATTAAAAATTGCGGAAAGGGTGCATTTTAAGTGTTCTTGCCACAAAAATAACATATATGTGGTAACACATATATTATTTTTAGCCCTTCCACAATATATACATATAGCAAAGCATAATGCCATGTACCGTAAATATATACAATTAACTTGTAATTCTTTTTAATTTTTAAATTTTTAAATAAAACATTAAAAAGAGGAAGGAATTAGACAAGGGCATAAATAATAGAAGACATGAATTACTATAGGCCATTTTAGATGACTGCCTGTCTTACTAATAGTAGGTATGAGAAAAAAATCTGCAAGGGTATTACTCTTAGACAGTGATGACTGTAAATTAAAAATTACAGCAACAAAGAACGAACAAGACAAAGCAATTGAAAAACTTCTCTACTTTTAAAGTGAATTAAGCTTTATTTAGAAAAAATACCGAGCCGGGCTCGGTGGCTCAGCCTGTAATCCCACGCTTTTGGGAGGCTGAGGTGAGTGGATTACCTGAGCCCGCGGGTTCGAGACCCGCCTGGGTAGGGAGACCTCATCTCTACAATAAATCAAAAAATCAGCCAGGCGTGGTAGCGCATGCTTGTAATTCCGGCTACTAGGAAGGCTGAGGCAGAAGGATCGCCGGAGCCCAGCAGGTCGAGGCTGCGGTGGTCGGGAGCAGCCACTGCCCTCCAGTCTGGGCGACAGAGTGAGACTCCAACTCAAAAAAAGAAAGAAAAAATACCTACAGGTGATTGGGCAACTTCCCTGTTAAGCAGCATGATGCATCAAGCATCTTTGTGACTTATGGAGTCTCTGAGCTGAGTCTGATAAGTGATATGTGTAAATGTGAATGTTTTATAATGTGTTTAACTCATACAAAGCAAATTATACCCAGAAATAAACACAATTATTAATTAGAAAGCTTATCTCCAAAACAGTTTTTACTTTTACTCAAAGTATTCTTGAAGCAAAAAACATATTAATTTTTTTACATCGTAACTCAATACACAGTATCATTCTTTGTTGTGTCCTTTCTCCTTTTAATGTTTTACACATGGTATGGGAAATCATGTGTTCCTGGTTAAGGACTTATTGTTTGCTAAATTATTGTGGTCTTTCAAATTCTTCACACTCCTTTATCTGCTCATCTCCACCTCTCAATATTATAAATACACAATACATGCACTTTTCAGCTAACAGTTTACTCAGTTCCCTGCGTGATCACAACTCAAGGCAGTTTAAAAGTATGTAAACATTGGTATGTGGAATTTGGTCTGCATTTCAGTTCTATAACTCTGTCCTCAGCAAGATTAGATAGTCACAGTGATTTAACCCCAGCATTTGAAAGTTACCTAGCTTAAGTCTGAAACACTGGTTTCTAGAAATCAGAATTATTGATTATAGATTATATCTTGAACAAAGCTTGAGTGCCCTCTTATTTACAAAGCTATAGAGAGGCATTACACTGAGCACTATACTTTCCTAGATATAGTAGGTTTGCCTAGATCTAGTTGAATGAAGTAAAAGTACTATTTCTGTGTGGAGTGTTGTGTCTGTGTGTATGCGCGCGCGTGCGTGTGTGTGTGTGTGTGTGTGTACGTGTGTATGTGTGTGTGTGAGAGAGAGAGAGAGAGAGAGAGACATAAGAAAGAGAGAGAGCAGACAGAAAGAAAGATGGAGAGTGAGAAAAAGAAAGAGTTCTAATTTGAGAAGTCAAAATGATGAATTACAATAAAAATGATTTTAAAAAAAGAACACACTACTATTTAAATGTCAAACTTAGATAATTTATCAACCAATTTGATTATATAAAATTAGTGGTAATAATATTTATCTTATAGAATTATTAAGCTTTAAATAAGATGGTATCAAGTAGCAATAACTAGTAGATCAAGAAAGCAGAAAGATATCAGAATCAGGACAAGGAAAGACGCTGACTTAAATTGGATGATCTGGGAAGAACTGTGTGAGGCAGTAACATCATTGCTTAGACATACATGGAAAAGAAGACAGACTGGCAAAGATATGAGGAAGACTATGCCAGGATAAGGTCATCAAGATAGTGCAAAGAATCTAAGGCAGGAACAAACTTCATGTGTTCAGCTAAAAAAAAAAAAAACAAGACTCATATGACTGCAGTCACATAACGATGATCAGGAAGATTAAGGAGAAGATTAGCAGCTGGTCCAGGGACTATTCACATAAAGTCCTTATAAGTCATACAAAGGGCTTAAATTTTACTCCATGGATGATTAGAAGCAATTGAGTGTTTTTTGTAGGACAAGCATGTTGCAAAGTTTATGTTGTAAAAAAAAAAACAGGGCTGGGGAGAGATCTTACTACGGATATTTTGCATGGAGTGAAAAATATGGCTATTACTATGATTACTATACAGAAGTTAAAAATAAATCAAGAAGTTCTGAGATAATTTAGGTGGTCCAGGTTCGATATGAATATGTTTTGGGATGAGAAGAACAAAGGAAATGAAAACATCTGAAAAAATTCAGAACATATTTCTGAGATCAACTCAATGAGCCTCTTTGTAGACTGGATCAAAAGATTAAAAAAAAGAAGAATCAACTTTGAAATGTAGTTCTTTGAATTGAGTAACTGGTTATACGATAATTCCATTTACTGGAATCAACAAGAATAGTGGAGGATCTGGTTTGGTGTGTGGTCTTGGCAATGTTTTGAGAAAAAAAATATTCAACAGCAATGGCAAGTTTAAGTGGGATTTATAATACTGGATCTCAATGGACCATGGCTGGAGATAACACAACACTTGGGAATCATTGAAACATAAATTGAAGTGCTCACTTAACAGCACATATTCTAAAATTAGAACAATACAGAGAACGTTAGCATGGCATTGTGCAAGATGGCATGCCAATTCTTGAAGCATTCCATATTTTTAAATGGCCAATTAACATGAAAAAAATTTTCAGTATCACTAATCATCAGGGAAATGCAAATTAAAACCACAATGAAATACCATCTTGCACCAGCTAAATAGATCATTAAAAAATAAAATAAATAAATAGGTTTTGGCACAGATGTGGTGAAAAGGAAAAACGTATACACTGTTGGTAGGATTATAAATTAGTACCACCTCTATGGAAATCAGTGTGGAAATTTCTCAAAGAACTAAAAGTAGATCTACCATTCGATCCAGCAGTCCCACTACTAAGTATCTACCCAAAGGAACAGAGGTCATCATACAAAAAAGACACCTGTACTCATATATTTATTGTAGCACAATTCACAATTGCAAAGATGCAGAAACAAACTAAATGCCCATCAGCTGATCAGTGGATAAAGAAAATGTGGTAGGTATGTATACACATACACACACACACACACACACACACACACACACACACACACACAATGGAATACTAATCAATCACAAAAAGAGTGAAATAAATTCTTTAGAAGCAACTTGGAAGGAATTGGAAAACATCATCCTAAGTGAATTAACACAGGAATAGACAAACACCACATGCTCTTACCCATAAGTGAGAGCTAAACTAAGGATCTGCAAAGACATATAGAATGGTGGAAGGGTGAAGAGAGATGAAAAAATTTCCTAGCAGGTACAATGTACACAGGTGGAGGTGATGGGTACACTGAAAGTCTAGATTTTTCACCACTAGAATGCATCCACGTCCCCCCAAAATTATTTGTATCCCCAGAGCTTTTAAAATAAAAAAATATAGATTGAATGAGTGAATTAATATTTGTAAAGAACTTGAAAATGTCTGATGCATAGTACACACTATCTAATTGTGAAGTTGCTCTGATGTTATTATAGCTCTTACTAATGATATATAAAATATAGGAAATAGTTCTGAAGATTAATTAGTATTATATAATGACTCACTTTCAATATGATATTGTCATATTCCTAAATTTAGAGTTAAAATTAAAAAAAAAAGGCACTAGCAAAGGAGGCTTAAAAAACAGAAAGTAAATTAAGGGAAAAATGGAAGCTTACACTCCAGTTAAATGTAAGAGAGAATGTGGCTAAAAAGTAGAAAGTAGGTATCTATGTCAATTGTTGCTGAGAAGAAAAAAGATGTTGATAAAGAATTGGCTTTTAGATGTGGCAGCCTGAAGGTTACTGAAAATATAAATGAGTGTAGTTAGAGTTGAATGTTAGAATTGGAGTCTTGCTTGGATCAAGAGAAAGAGAAATCGGAAGGACAAGTCAAGTAGCAATAATAACGTGCTTTTCATGGTTTTACTAGGAAAGAGATCAGAGAGGTAACGGAGTTGATAGGCATACACATAGAGTTTTTGTCACTGTTGTGGATTTTTTTAAATGGTAAACCTTAAAGCATGTTTATATGACTTTGGGAATGAATCAATAGAAATGGAGAAAATCATGATGTAGGTGAGAGGGAAAATAGCAGTAATAAGACCTTGAGAAAGCTAGAAAATGGAATTTAGAGTATCAGTGAAAGGTTTGGGCATTGATAGGCTTGTTGAAATGTCATCTCTTGTAAAAGAAAGAGAGCCAGAGAGTGAGAAAAGAGATGTAGGTAAGATCTTGGGGGAGAACGAGGTAAAAGATCCTTTCCAATTGTTTCTAATTATGGGGAGGAGAGATAGGGTGTTTCAGATTTTAAAAGAGATTGGAAGTTATAAAATATTATTTGTAATGAATATGATAAAAGAGTAGAGTGAGATTTCCCTAAGGTATTGATTGCCCTTTTGATATTTGAAGTGTTGTGTCTGAATTGTGATTGGTAAGCTAAGTTTTACGGCATCTCTGGTCATGTGTAGTTGCTTGTATACAAGAACAGAGAAGAAGGTATTATTTAAATTTAAGTAGATTAAGTGTTTCCAAGCAAATGCAACATAGGAAGAAGGGAGCAAAAGCTTTAAGAATATCATGAAAGCCATTATGAATTATTATTATGATACACCACAAAATCTAAAATGAGTACAGCAGAAATTAATGACCTTAAGACGAAGTCTGATAGAAAAACCAGGCCAGATCAACAGAGGGTACTTCTCAATGAGGCAGTAATATTGTCAGAGCAAACAGAAAAGTACTCACCTGAAAAATGAGGAAGTAGTGTCAGAAAGTTCAATATTTAGACTTGATATTTCAGAAGTAATATAGTGATGACGAAAATCAGTGGTATGACTCTGAAACAGGTCAAATTAAGATGGACTTGATGAGGTTAAGAATATTTAAGCCCTGTGTGTTATGTGGGTCATTCAGAGCATGTGATATATTGAAGTCCCCAAGAATAATGACAGGTGTAAACATGGAAAAAGTCAATCATGTGCTGAGTGGTGAAATTTCAGTAAGTAACAAGATGCATCAAGGAGGTCAATAAATGATAGCAACCATGAAGCACAGGAGTAGCTATTATCAAGTAATGTACTATTCAAAGGAGCTGGGGGTTTTGAAGGTGGAAAGGAGAATATGATATTAAGGCACAAAGGAAAAAAGAAGAACATCTATCTCATCTCCAGGCTTTTATGTGAGCAGCAAGAGAAACAAATGGCATCTACTTTGAAGGACTAGATCACATAGTTATCAAGGGATAGACAGATTTCTACTAATCCATAAAGGTGAAGAGAACATTGAGGGGAGAGACTCAAGGAAACAGGACATTGCAGAGGACTCTATGGAAGACAGAAGACAAACTGAGTTTATAGGTATAAAAAAGATGCAATGGTTTGATTTTTCTCTCTTATGGTCTAGTTTAAAATGAGAATAAGTAGAAAATTATAATGTAATATGATAATATAATTGGGGAATAAGCTAGTAGAAACATCTAACCTATTTATTAAATGAAGAATAATGTTTCACTGAAGTACAAAGATGCAACTCACTGGTAATAATTAGTAGAAGATACTTTACAGAGTTTTGTGACTAGAAGAAGCTCCTTAGCTTAGATTCTTTTGTTTTCCCATTTTCCGTATTTACTTATTCCATCTGTATTTTTTTTAATGTGCCGGATGTTTACTTATGTTTACTATTTTTAGTCTTTTTGAGGCGTTATCTAGAAAAAATTATCTCATACATCTCTTGATAATCTTCCATTGATTTTCTGTTCTTTGTTATCTTTTCAATTTCTACTTTTTTAGTACCACTATGTGTTATTTTGTAATTACTTAATTATGGCATATTGCCCATTAATTAACAGCCTTTAATCTTGTTCTGGGCTGAATTGTGCCTCTCCCCAAATAAAAATTCAAATTTTGAAGCCCTAATCCCTAGTACCTCAAAATGTGACTGTATTTGGATACAGTGCTTTTAAAGTGGTGATTAATAGCCGGGCTTGGTAGTGTGCGCCTGTAATTCCAGGTACTTGGAAGGCTGAGGTGGAAGGATCACTGGAGCCCAGCAGGTCGAGGCGGGGGTGGCCAGGAGCGGCCACTGCACTCCAGTCTGGGTGACAGAGTGAGACTCCAACTCAAAAAAAAATAAAAAAATTAAAAAAAAAAGTAAAGTGATGATTAAGTTAAAATGATTTTATTAGTGTCAGTTCTAATCTAATCCAAATGTGTTCTTATAAGAAGAAGAAATTTGGACATACAAAAGAGACACTAAGAATGTGTAAACACAGATAAAAGACAATGTGAAGACACAGGGAGAAGGAAGCTGTCCAGGAGGCAAGCCAGGAAGACAGGTCTCAGGAAAGGCCAATCCTGAAGGCACCTTGACCTTGGACTTCCAGGCTCCAGAATGGTAAGAATATAAAGTTCTACTGTCTAAGCCACCCAGTCTGTGGTATTTTATTATGGCAGCCCTAGTAAACGAATGCATTTCTTTTCTTATTACAAGCATGTAGAAGCCATACATTTGTCCCTCAGTGTTTTTTGAACTGTCAAACATTTTTATAAAAAGTGATTTTATAATTTTTCAGTTCTAATTATTTTTCATTTTTATTGTGATTTCTTCTGAAGAATAAATTATTCAGAACAATGTTTCTAAACATACAGTTTTACATAATTTTGTGATTGATTTTTAATTCAGAGGCAGTAAAATGCAGCAGACATATTATGAGTTGTTCTGATTTTTTTTTTTGAGTTGGAATCTCACTCCATCATCTAGGCTGGAGTGCAGTGGCACACTCACAGCTACCCCAGCGTCGATCTACTGGACTCCAGCCATCCTTCCGCCTCAGCCTTCCAAGTAGCTGGAATTATAGGTGCATGCTACCACACCCAGCTAATTTTTTATTTATTGTAGAGACGAGGTTTCACCAAGTTGCACAGGCTGTTCTTAAACCCGGGGGCTCAGTCAGTTCACTCTCCTCCGCCTCCCAAAGTGCTGGGATTACAGGCTGAGCCACCAAGCCTGGCTGGTTCTGATTTTTAAAAACCTATTGAGGACTTGTGATCTCGTTGTAAATGTTTTAACGTGCTCTGGAAGACCATGGAAGCTCCTGTGTTGGGAATGTGAATACTCATATGTCCGTTAAATTGAGACTCTAATTTTATTTTTTAAAATCTTATATTCTTATAAGTTTATAATATTTCATCCTATGGACTATTAGTAAAAATTTGTTTAAACCAGGCATGGTGGCTTTTGCCTGTGGTCTTAGCTGCTTAGGAGGCTGAGGAAGGAAGATAACTTGAGCCTAGGAATTTGAGGCTGCAGTGAGTTGTGATTACACCACTGCTCTCTAGCTTGGGACCCTATCTCTAAATAAATAAATGAACAAACAAGCAAATGAATAAATACATAAAAATAAAAATGTGTTTAAGCATCTCATACTAATTGGTGAATTTATTAATGATTATTTCTAGTTTTGTTTGTGTATTTGAAGTGAATCTAAATGTGTATGTGTTGTAACTTCTCCCTGACTTGAAATATTTTATCTCTAATCATGTTTTTTCTTTGTAAAATATTTTTATCTTAAAGATATGGGGTACAATTCAGGGTTAGGTATACTTTGTGCAGTCATTGTACAGGTGAAATTTGGGCCTCACTTTGGTCCCCATATCACCTGGTTTGCGATCAGGTACCCTTATTGATGAAGTGTGTCCCTCACCCCCTGATCCCTCCCCTGGCAGTTTCCCACTACTGTCAATTCCTGTCTTACACTATTAAGATAAATGTTCAGGGTCCGATTATGAGTGAGAATATGTGATACTCAGTTCTTTGTTTCTGTGATAGATTACTGAGTATTACAGACTCCAAATCCATCTAAGTTGCTGCGAAGTTCATAATTTTGTCCTTCTTTATGGGTGTGTAATATGTGTGTAATATTCCATCATGTATATGTAACACTTTTTTTTAATCCAGTCTACTTTTGAAGGGCAGCCTGGCTGGTTCCATGTTTTAGCTATTGTGAAGAGTGCTATAATAAACATGCATGCACAGGCATCTTTTTTGTGGAAGGTTTGAGTTCTTCTGGGTATATACCCAGAAGGGGGGGGATTGCTGGGTTATATGGGAGGTCGATTTTTAGATCTTTCAAAAATCACCACGCAGAGGTTGTACTAGTTTACACTCCCACCAATAGTGTAGAAATGCTCCTCTTCCCTACATCCTCTCCAGCATCTGTTGTTTTTTGAGTTATACATGATGGCCATCTGGACTGGAGTTAGGTGGTATCTCAGTGTGGTTTTAATTTGCATTTTTTTGATGTTTAGTGAGACTGAGCATTTTTTCATGTATCTGTTGGCTGCTCTTATGTCTTCTTTTGAGAAATGTCTACTCGTATCTCTTGCCTACTTTTTGATAGGGGTGCTTGTCTTTTTCTTTTTGGCACTTTTGAGTTCCTTGTAGATCCTAGATGTTAGACCTTTGTCAGATATATCGTTGGCAATATTTTTTCTCATTCTGTGGGCTGTCTCCCTCTTCTCTTGATAGTTTCCTTGGCTTTGCAGAAGCTTGTCAGCTTGGTGAGGTTCCATTCGTCTATCTTATCTCTTATGGCATAGGCACTTGGGGTTTTGATCAGGAACTGGTTGCCAGTTCAAATTTCCATAAGGGTGTTGCCTGCATTTTCTAAGGTTCTTATGGTTTGAAGTTTTATGTCTAGGTCCTTGATCCATTTAGAGTTGATTTTTGTGTATAGTGATGGGTCATGGTCTTGTTTTAATCTTCTGCATGTGGTCAGCCAGTTTTCCCAGCACCATTTACTGAATAAGTTCTCCTCTCCCCGGTGATTGTTAGTGGAGACTTTGTTGAAGATGATTTGGTTGAGAAATTGAGGTTTTGCTTCTGGGATCTCTATTTTGTTCCAGTGGTCTGTATGCCTGTTCTTGTACCAATACTGTTTTGATTATTGTAGCCTTACAATAAAGTTTAAAGTCTGAAAGTGTGATACCTCCTGCTTTGCTTCTTTTGCTAAGGATTGTTTTGGCTATTCATGGATGCTTATGATTCCATATGAATTCCTGTATTGTTGTTTCCAGGTCTGAGAAGAATGCTGATGGTAATTCAATAAGTATTGCATTAAATCTGTAGATTGCCTTTGGTAGAATGGACATCTTAACAATGCTGATTCTTCCAATCCATGAGTATGGAATATTTTTCCATTTGTTTTTGACATCTTTGATTTCTTTGAGCAACATTTGTTTTTTTTATAAAGTTATTTCACTTCCCACATTAGGAAGATATTGAGGTATGTTAATTTTGGGGGGGATATTGTTTTGTTTTTTTCTTTTTTGTGTTTGTTTCTTTGTTTATTCATTAGTTTGTGTGTCTCTCTGTTTTCCTTCTCCTTCTCCTCTATCTTCATCTTTCTTTATTCTCCCTTCTTCTTTTTTCTCTTCTTCCCCTTTTACTTATCTCATTTTGCTTTTGGGGGCATACATACACCCCCATCACATGGACAGAATATAAGGTTGTAGGATGTGGGTTCCATGGGGCTCCCACACATTTCAGTGGATACTATGATCTGCAGATAGCTTCTGAACCACAGCTCCTTCACCACACCTTCATTAAATGTCAAAACTGTAAAAAGCACAAACTTCCATCCCCAGTCTAGCTTTAAAAATGAACAAATCCAAAGGGTCTACATAAGGAGGAATATGAGTTTGAACAAACAAAATTGAAAGCTATCCTCCATCACTGAGCAATGGAATTAAAGAAGGAGGGGAAAGGGAATAAAAGCCATCAAAATGAAGAAGAATCAAAGGAAGAATACAAGTCCCATACAGACTCCTGAGAAGATAGCACCTGAGAATATAGACTTCGGAACTCAAACTATGAAAAACTCACAGAAAGAGTGATCCCAAACCACAAACCAGAGATCAAGATATTTATAGAGAATATAAATGAAGGGACAGAAATGAGGACAGACAAGAGGAAAGATTGAAGGAATTGATAACTGAGATGACAGTAATAAAGAATACAAGTAAACAAAATAACTAACAAAGTTAGATAAGTATGGAATGCAGAATTAACCAAGCAGAAGAAAGACTCTCAGAACTTGAGGACCAAAATAAGGAACTAACCTAAACTGTTGCAAACATAGGAAAGAAGCTTTAAAAGATAGAACAAAGCCTCCAAGAGATGTGTGATTATATCAAGATGCTGAATCTAAGACTTATTAGCATTCCTGAGGCAGATAGAGAAACAGAGACAATGGAACAAATATTCCATGAAATTATCCAAGAAAACTTCCTTGTCTTATCAGAGACATGACCATTCAAGCACAAGAGATTCAGAGAACCTCTTCAAGACATCAAATGAGAAGAACAGCTCCTAGACATATAGTAATCCACTTACACAAAGTAGGTATAAATGAAAATGTCTAAGAGAGGCAAGAGAGAAAGGTCAGACTACTCACTGGGGAAGATCAATTAGAATACCAGCAGACTTATCTACAGAAACACTACAGGCTAGAAGAGACTGGAGTACAATCTTCAAAGTTCGCAAAGATAAACAATTTCAACCAAGAATTTCCTACCCAACTAAGCTATGCTTCATCAGCAATGGAGAATTAAAATCTTTCCCAGACACTCAATCCCTAAGAGTTTACATTGCCTCCAGACCAGCTCTACAAGAAGCATTTAAGAAAGTATTAAACACTGAAGAAAGAAAAAAAGAAGACTATACTCTTTCCAAGAACACAGGAAAAATATTAAACACATACATACATATCAACCCAATTATCAAAAGAAAATCAACAAACAAACAACAACAATAAACCCTGTAAGAACCTCATGATAGGGATGAACTCTTACATTACAATAATTAGCCTGAATGTGAATATACTGAATGCACCACTGAAAAGACATAGAATGGTAAACTGGATAAAAAGAAATGTTGCAACAATATGCTACCTTCAGGAGACTCAGTTCACCAGAATGGACACTTACAGAATCAAAGTAAGAGGATGGAAAACAGAACACAAAATAAAGCAGGAATTGTGATATTAATATCAGACAAAATATCCTTTAGGTTATCAAAAATTTTGAAAAAAGATACAGAAGTCACAACATAATGATAAAAGGTTCAATCCGTCAACAAGAAATATCTGTCCTAAACATATACACACCCAACATAGGAGCACCAACCTTTATAAAGGAGGTTCTAGGTAAACTAAAAAAAAGACATTGGCTTAACAATTTTTTTCCTAAAGTCTGTTTTATTTTAAATATGCTGACTCTACCACCTTTTTTTTCCCTATAGTGTATGGGTGATTCATCTTTTGTCATCTTTTGTTGCGGTGATTGTTTGCTCCCATTAGATTTTGTTCCTCTAATCATTGGAAATAAAGTTCACAAGCTGGACTCGGTGGTTCAGTCTGTAATTCTGTGCCTCTGGGAGGCTGAGGTGAGTGGATTGCCTGAACCCGCGGGTTCGAGACCCGCCTGGGCAGAGAGACCTCATCTCTACAATAAATCAAAAAATCAGCCAGGCGTGGTAGTGCATGCCTGTAATTCCAGCTACTTGGAAGGCTGAGGCGGAAGGATGGCCGGAGCCCAGCAGGCGAGGCTGCAGTGGCCAGGAGTGGTCACTGCACTCCAGTCTGGGCGACCGAGTGAGACTCCAACTCAAAAAAAAAAAAAAAAAAGAAAAGAAAGTTCATATCTTATATGCCAGCCCCAGAGTTGAATGGCACAGAGTTGATTATGAAGACCATGTTTAAAAAAATAGAACATGAGAAAGGAAAAAGTTATTAAATATACCTCCCAGTCCTACACCAGCAATTTCATTCCATGTTTCTACTCTCACTTACAATCTGATTCCCTTTTCATGATATCTTCAGGCTCTTACCCAACAAGATTGTTGAAGATTCACTTGTCTAAATAATGTTTTCTCCTAGTAGCCCCCCCCAAAACAACTCTAGCCTGCACTTTGGCAAATAGAAAAGATATTGAAATATTTGTTCTTTGTGTACCAGAACACTCTATTTCATCTATAAACGCATCTACATTAACAACTATCTGCTCAGTAAATGAAATTGTATATAAAATCAGGATGTTGAATTTGTGTGCCATATGATGACACCCAGTTCTGAGCTTTTGAAACCTCAAATTCATCTGTTTTCAAAGTACCACAATTCTGTGATTCCAAATAAAACAGAAGACTACCTCCTTCTTAAATTATGAAAGCACAGAACATTTGAACTTTATGTGTTGTAGGAAGAGAGTGGCTAATCTTCCATCCCCCAAAAAAATGAATAATGCAAAAAAAAAAATTCTGGAAATATTTTTGGAAAAATTGAAAAACTGATTTCTACTCTCTTGAAACAGAGTGAATAGATTTGACTGTAGACATCTTTGTTAACGAATCTTGGAGTAGGAGAACTCGTGGAAGGCTGTTCATGTTGTACCCTATGGCTATAGGTGTCACATTGTAAGGCATGTTAGTCATATAGTAGGTTTCTTTATTGCTTTGAAAATGATTTGTGTTATTTTTTGATTAGATCATTTTTATATTTGATATATGATGTATATGTTTATTATAAACTTTTCTACCAGATGGAGAATCTATCTCAATATACCTGTACATTAAGACTATTATCTACAGAAGAAAGTAAATTACATACTATTGGAGTAATATACGGTCATCTCTAGGTATCCATTGGTGATATGTTTTAGGAACTCTCATCGATGCCAAAATTAACAAAAGTTGATATCCCTTATATAAAATGGTGTAGTGTTAACATATAGTTTGCACACATCCTCTCTTATACTTAAAATCATTTTTAGATTTCTTGTAATATCTAATGCTATGTAAATTCTATGTAAAGAGTTGTAATAGCTCTATTGGGTAAGAAACAGTGACAAGAAAAAATGTTTGTACATCTTCAGTACAGATGTAACTATCTTTATTTTTGTCTTTTCATACATGGATGGTTGAATCTCCAAATTTGTAAACCAAGGATACAGAAGACTAATTGTATGTTATTTTCCTTCTAGTTGCAAATGTGAAATAAGGTAGATAATAGAAATACCTTGCAAATCTATCATTTTAAAGTTTCTTTTAAATTCAAGAAATTGCAATCATTCTTAGACTGATGTGCCTGTTGATAATGATAAGTATGTTTAAATTAAATAAGATCTCTGCCTATAGTAATTTATTAAATTAATGCATTGACCAAATATGACATTTCACATTGCAGTCACATGATATAATGTTTGTTTAATATACCAGCATGATATTGACAAACTATTTATGTAAATCCACAATTTATTTTGTAATGTGAATTGGTATGTTATTACTAATTTTCATTTACCATTAGTTAGTCACAAAGTTTTGTGTTAGTAATAAATTAGAAACTAATATATAATGATTAACTAATTCCATTATAGTGTTTACTTAATCAAATAGAAATTTAATTAGTATGAGTTTGATTTCTATAATGATTTTTCAGAGAGGTAATTACTATTTAAAATTTTGCAAATTCTATCCTATAATACTAAGAAGCTCATATCATTTTTCCACTGGATATCAAAGTAAATTCTCAAATTACAATAAGAAACAAAAATAGCAAACTGTTAGGAATAAAAATGAAATTAAATTATCTAAATAATAAATAAAATTTTTGAGGAAATAGGCAAAATGCCAGGAAAGACTTTAGGGCTACTAATTTGATCATTCTATAGCAGAAAATGCTTCACTGAAAGAGCAGAATAAAGTAGGAACATACTCTTTAAATCCATGTGAATCACACTAGATAAAGTGCAAAAAAGGAAAAAGAAAATACTGCAAAATCTCCATTAAAAAAAACATGCTCTTGGTTCAGATAAAATGACATAAAATTTGAATACTTAATTATTGATCATTTTTACTGAAAAGTATCTAATTTCAATAAGAATATTGTAATTATCTAAATCATTATATACATTTAATTTATTAGAAATATTTAGCTAATATTTCTTACATATGTTAAAAAAGAAAGATCAGATTCTAGTTACTTCATTCTACCTCAAATGATTTTTCTTACATTTTGATAAATTGCAGATGTTTTAGGGGTTCTGACTATAGTTGACAGAAAAAGTATATTTATTTTAACATGTATGTGCATTACTAATAGAGAATTAGGTAGTCTCAATTGAAATGTAATTTAATAACATTAATTTATTAACTTTTCTATATAACAAAATTTGCTAAAAACTGAAACAGAATTTTTTTTTTTCCTGAGTTGTAGTCTCACTCTTGTTGCCCAGGCTGGAGTGCAGTGCCAGGTTAATGGCCATCCCAGCCTTGACCTGTTGGGCTTAGGCAATCCTTCCAGCTCAGTCTTCCAAGCATTTGGAACTACAGACGCATGCCACCACATCTGGCTAAGAATGTTACTTTTTAAATGCATTATATACATAAATCTGTTACTGGCAAGGTCATGCTTAGCATTGAGGTGATCATTCCAGAAGCAATGTGAACATGGGAATATTTTTTATTTGGCAGAAACATAGTATAATTTAATAATATTCTGGCAGAATTTTATGCAGAATATAAACATAATAACACAAAATATTTCACATTATTTTAAACACTGATATGAGAAACTAAATGATCAATATAAGAACAGATGCAATGACATAAATTATATTGAATTAGATAACAATTTCCAAATATTACTCAATTATTATAATTCTTGATGCAAGTCATACAGAAGAGATAATTAATTTGCACATTCTACTTGTAAATATATTTAGGGGATTTTGTTCATTATCAAACTCGGTTAGAGAAGGCATAAGAAAACTGCTATTAGAACTCTTATACAGACTAATACAATACAACAATAAATTCAAGAATGTTATTTTTGTATTGAAGAATAATTGAAGGATTTATCTCAAACTCATTTTATAAATAACACTTTTTTTTATATCCAAATCAAGCCAAAACTCTCTGTCAAAAAAGAAAAAGTATAGGCAAATCAAATTCATGAGACTGTAAATGCACTAAAAAAATGGCAAAAACATATTCAAAAATTATATATAACATATTGTGAACAATTTAGTTTTGTGTTTTTTCTCCTCATACTTTAATAAGCATAATTCTTACTCAATCTTAAATATTTCTTTGTAGTTTTTCACTCCAGTTATAACATGAGTTTACTAAAGCATGCCTGTTTTGTTTACAACTTGTCTCCCATATCCAAAACAGGACCTTATTAGTAGGCTGTCAATAAGGGCATGTTGAATGAACTAATTCTAAATAAATGCAAATTAACTTTAGAAAAATCTGTAAATATAATTGGCTAAGTGACTTAAAGATAAAACCATATAGATACAAATAATCCAGTCCATAAAATTCTACACTTATTTGTGTTATGAACAAAAAGTTTTAAAAATTTACAAAATGGGAAACTTCCTTAACCAGATTAAAGATATCTACCAAAAGCCAAATATCATCCATGGTAATGATATAATCGACTTTTCCCTTAAAAATTGGAAATTAAAAAAGTTTACTTACTATTTTTCTTTTTTTTTTTTTTTGAGTTAGAGTTTCACTCCACTGCCCAAGCTGGAGTGTGGTGGCACACTCACTGCCACCCTAGCAGCAACCTGCTGGGCTCTAGCGATCCTTCTGCCTCAATCTTATAAGTAGCCAGAACTACAGGCGTGCCCTATCACACCCAGCTCATTTTTTATTTATTGTAGAGATGAAGTCTCACCAAGTTGCCCGGCTGTTTTCGAACCCACAGGCTCAGGCAATCCACTGGCCTCCGCCTCCCAAAATGCTGGGATTACAGGCTGAGCCACCAAGCATGGCCAACTATTGATTTATATTCAAAATTTCACTTAACACTGTAAATATGCGAGGATATTACTATCTACACAAAACCAGAAAGTATCTTTATATAATTCTATCTAGAATTAATAAAAGTATTTACTAACCATCTATAGGTAAACACAATCAGGAAATCTAATTTCAGAAATTACTTTTAGCATTTACTGCTTGTATTTTTAAAAATCTTTTAAATCTAAAAATCATTGTCCAGACCAATGTTGTGGAGCTTTTTCCCTATTTTTCTTCTAGCAGTTTTACAGTTTCAGGTCTTATGTTTAAGTCACTAATCTATTTTGAGTTGATTTTTTATATGATATGAGACAAGGATTCATTTTATTTATTTATTTTTTTGTTTGCTTATTTTTACACCTGGCTATCAGTTATCTCAACATCATTTATGGAAGATATTATCTTTTCCCTGTTATGTGGTTTTGGCTCCTTTGTTGAACTCAATTAACTATAAATGTATGAATTTATTTCTAGGACCTCTATTCTGTTTCATTGGTCTGTGTGTCTCTGTTTTTATGCAAATACTATGCTGTTTTAATTATTATAGTTCTATAAAATATTTTGATCTGATACTGTGAAGCCCCCAGTTTTGTCCTTTTTGCTCACGATCACCGGGGCTATTTATGATCTTCTGTTTCCATATGAATTTGATCATTGTTTTTCTATTTATTTTTTAAAAAAATTATTGGGATTTTAATAAGAATTGAATTGAATCTGTAGAATGCTGGGTAGTATGAATAATTTACCATTTTTTCCAGTCCACAAACACAAGATATTTTTCCATTTACATATCTTAATAGTAAGAAAAGTAACACTATTAAAACTGAGCAAAACATAAAGAAGGACAAAAATCATATACTTCACAGCAACCTGGAAGGACTTAGAGTCTACAATACTGAGCGATCTATCACAGAAACAAAGAACTGAGTATCACATATTCTCACTCATAAGCAGACCTCGAACAATAACAATTATCACAATACGATAATAAAAGGATTGGCAGTAGTGGGAAACTGCTGGGATGGGGGTGGTGGGGAGGTGGAATTGGCTCTGTGGTGCAAAGATATTGTTGAAAATGTCAAAATGGGCTGGGCTTGGTGGCTCAGCCTGTAATCCCAGCGCTTTGGGAGGCTGAGGTGAGTGGATTGCCTGAGCCAGCGGGTTCGAGACGAGTCTAGGCAACTTGGCAACACTTAGTCTCTACGAGGGTGGGGAGGGGCCCACCTCATTCACAAGGGTATCTGCATAATGAACATGTGTATACCTAATCCTGAATTGTACCCCACATCTTTAAAATAAAACAAAATAAAATAAAATTTGTACAAAGGATCGAAATAGCCATTTCTCAAAAGAAGACATAGAAATGGTCAATAGGTATATAATAAATATTCAACATCACTTACCATCACAAAATTAAAACCACAGTGAGTGATTATCTCATACCTGTTAGCAAGGTTGATATCAAAAAGACAAAAGATAACAAATGCTGGGAACCCTTGCACATTGTTGGTGGTAATGCAAATTAGTAGCAATACTACAGAAAACATTATAACAAGTCCTCAGAAAATTAAAAGTAGGATTACAGGTTGGACATTTCTAATCTTAAAATCCAAAACTTGAAATGCTCCAAAATTCTGAGCATTAACATGGCACCACAAGTAAAAAATACCATTGCATGTGAAAGGTTAAAGTCAAAATGTATGTAGAAAACACACACTTTATTTAGCATCCCCAAGGGAGAAAAGACCCTCCCAAATCCTTTCAGCTTCCAAATGTCTTTTTTGTATATACCCAGATTCCTCCATGAACGCATGCCCCCAAGTAGTAATAACATGACATATGTAAGCCAAATGTGCCAACAGCAGACTCCTCGCGATATATCACTTGAGGCCAAGACCTACATGTATGACTCACTGTGGTTTTTGGCTTATTCTTTGGTCTGTGGTGTAAAGATAATTGATGAAAATGTCATAATGGGCCAGGCTTGGTGGCTCAGCCTGTAATCCCAGCACTTTGGGAGGTCAAGGTGAGTGGATTGCCTGAACCCACAGATTAGACACTAGCCTGGGCAACTTATCGCGACTTCATCTCTACAATAAATAAAAAATTAGTTGGGAGTGATAGCGCACCCCTGTAGTTCTGGCTACTTGGAAGGTTGAGGTTGAAGGATCTCAGGAGGCCAGAAGGTGAGTATACCACTGCCCTCCAGTCTGGGTGACAAAGTGAGATTCCAACTTAAAAAAAAAGAAGAAGAAAAGGTCAAAATGCCCTGACATCTATATGAGTAACAGTGACAATAAAAAATAATAAGTATCTATGTTTATATAGAGACAGAAAGATAAGTTGTTGGAGAAACTGGAGAGTTGTGTAAGTGTGAACTGACTTACAGAATATGTTATTGAAATAATCACCACTATGATTTGAAGAAGCAGAAGAATACATTTTTGAAGTTCTATGCTTAAAATGATGAGCAGAAGTTAATGAAAAATAGAAAAATACTAAATAAAGTTAAAAATGAAGCTCTCCATTGTGTATAGAAAGAGTGAATCAGTCAGCATTGTCATGAACACATGCTACTTAATGGTATGCTGATCATGAAATGAAAAAAGTTCTATCACATGAACTAAAAATAGAAAGGAACTGTGAATATTCAACATGCTGGTTGCAGAAATTTAAGAAAACACGTGACATTAAATTTGTATAGATTTGTGATGCTAAAGCAACTGCTAATTATGAAGCAAAGGATAATAACTTCATTAATATGCCTGCCAGGGTCATCACTGATGAAAATCTATTGCAGAACAAGTCAATAATGCTGATGAAAAATCACTGCTTTTGTGTTGTTGCTCCAGAAAAATACTGACTACCTGATGAGACAACCCCTACAGGAATTAGCTTACCAAGAACAGAAAAACTGTGTGCTAATGCTACAAGCACACATAAGTATAAACTTGCTGTGATAGACAAAAACCTGTGTCCTCTCTGTGTTCAAGGAGTGAATTTTTTGACAGTCCATAATTATGGTAACAAAAAGACCTGGATCACCAAGGATATCTTTTCTAATTGGTCTCACAAACAAGATTTTGTTATTCCTTGATAAATCTTCTGCTCCTTTTCCAGCTTAAATCCTCATAAAAAATAATGCTTAGGTTATATACTTTCTCCCAAATATAACTTTATTTATTCAGCCCTATGACCAGAGTATCATTGGATCAATGAAGTGTAAATATAAAAATACTTTCTTGAATGTGCTGCATGTTTGGAGCAGTGAACAGAGACAAGGATGGGAAAGGTTTTTAAAGAGAGGTTAGCCTAAATATGCTGTTGTCAACACATGGAACACAGTGACTAAAGACACAGTTGTGCATCCCTGACCTGCAACTATGTTCAGTGACGATGATGAAGAACAAAGTAGTGATATTGAACAAACCTGTGTGTGTTAAGTGAGAAAAAAATAATGTCTGACCTTCTTATATATGCAAAAATATATTCAGAGCTCATCGGTAGGCTAGAAGAAAGTGTATTTCAAAGAAGATTTTAGTATTGATAAGGAGGCTTCAATTGTTCATTCATTGACTGATGGTGAAATAGCCAAAATGGTTCTGGATCAAGATGATCATGAAGTTGACAATGAAGATGACATTGTTAACACTGTAGGAAAAGTGCCTGTGATGACATAGTGAAAATGTATGCGAGCTTATTGAAAAACTAGTGTAGTCTGCTTTTAAAACAGATGAAATTATACAGAAGAAATCATGTCTCTGTATAAAATCAAAGCGACATCTAGACAAAAACTCTTGTTAATGAGGCAGATGACTCTGGAGGAAACATTTAAAATGCTATGCATCGGACTGTCTCCTCGTCCATAGAAGACACACTTTCTGGTCCTTCAACTACTTCTGATGTTTCTTCTCACCTAAAAGAATAAAATGCTGTGCACAGTAACTTTTAATCAAAATGCAGCCTCATAGATTGAGGTTGAATGTCTCCCATTTCTTTTTTTTTGATACTGTTGTTTAACGGCTGACACAGGTACTGAACACATTGTTTCTTAAGTGTATAAATAGTATATCATTTTTAAATTTTGAAGTACTTAGTGAATAAGTATAAGAAAGTGATTGCTTATTAACAGTGCAGTTGTCCCACAATATGCATGGAGAATTGGTTCCAGGATCCTCTTATATGTGTCAGAATACACACACACTTAAGTCCTGCAGTCTGCCCTACAAAACTTGCAAATATGAAACGCCCACCCTTCATAACATGTGCTTTGCATCCCTTGAATACTGTATTCTTAATCTGCCTGCAGTTGAAAAACAACAGAGTACAAGTAGACCTGTGTAATTCAAACTTGGGGTTGAAGGGTCAAGTGCATATAAATTCAGAGTCAGAAATGAAAATGATGCCATAAAACCACAGAGTGTTCCCATGGTTGGCTAAGATACCTTTGCTTTCTGATGATTTAATGAACATAGATGCTGTTTCATATATGAAATTATTAAAAATATATACAATTATCTTTAGGTTATGGTATAAAGTATATATAATAAGTAAAAAGTATATTTAAACTTGGGTCCCATCCCAAAGATAACTCATTATGTACAAGCGAATATCCCAAAATCTAAAAAAAATCTGACATTCCTACTTCTGGTCTCAAGCATTTTGAATAAGGGAGACTCAACCTGCACCACATTATCTAGCAATCACATTTCTTAGTATGTACTCAAAGAAATGGAATATGTGTGTTGAAGAGATATCTGCACTCTTATATTCACTGCAACATTATTCACAATTCTAAATGTGAAATCAACCTAAGTATCCACTAAGGAATAAAAGGCTATGAGAAGCCGGGCATGGTTACTCATGCTTATAATCCTAGCACTTTGGGAGGTGGAGACAAGAGGATTGCCTGAGCCCAGGTTCAAAACCAGCCTGGGCAAGCTGGCAAGACCTCATCTCTACAAAAATAAAAAAATTAGCTGGGTGTGGTAGCATGAGCCTGTGGTTCCAGCTACTTGGAAGGCTGAGGTAAAAGGATAGCCTGAGCACAGCAGGTCAAGCTGCGGTGGCCATGGGCATATTACTGCACTTCAGTCTGCGCAACAGGATGTGACTCTAACTCAAAACAAACAAACAAACAAACAAAACAACAACTAAAAGGCTTTGGAGGATGGAAGATGTGCTATATATGTATATAAAATGAAATGCTATTCAGCTTTAAAAAAGAAAAAAATCCTGTCATTTGAAACACCATGGAGAAACTGGGTAGAAGTGAAATAAACCAAGAACAGAAAGACAAATATTGCATAACCTCACTGATATGTGGAATCTAAATAAGTTGAACTCATAAAAGTAGAGACTAGAATAATGGTTACCAGAATTTGAAGAAAGGGAAGGTTGGGGAGATATTGGTCAAAGGCTACAAAATTTTAGTTATGTAGGAGTAATACGTTTTTTGGGTTTTGGGGGTTTTTTGCTTGTTTGTTTTTTGAGTTAGAGTCTTACTCTGTCGCCCAGTCTGGGGCTCAGTGGAGCACTGACAGCCACCCCAGCATTGACTTGCTGAGTGCCAGTGATCCTTCTGCCTCAGCCTTCCAAGTAGCTGAAACTACAGGCGCACACTACCATCTCTGGCTAATTTTTTATTTATTGTAGAGACAAGGTTTTGTCAAGTTGCCTGGATTGATCTCGAACATGCGGGCTCAGGCAATCCACTCGCCTTGGCCTCCCAAAGTGCTGGGATTACAGGATGAGCCACCAAGCCTGGCTGGAGTAATAAGTTTAATAAATATATTGTACAACATGGAGACTACAGTTAATAATAATATATTGTATTCTTAAAAAATATTAAGAAAGTAAACTTTAAGGATTTTCCAAATGAAAAAGTATGTGTGGGGGAACTTCTGGGAAGATGGCAGCAGAGCCAGTCAGACTATATGAGTCCCAGTATGAGTGAGTGAGAGTATGAACAATTTTGCATATGTGCCTGTGAGTAAGTAGACATGTGAGTGGCTGACTGAGTGGGGACTAGGAAACGAGTGGCCAGGGCTCTCCTGGTGAAGCGGCTGGTGTCACAGATGCTCTACTTGGACTCTAGCATTCCCCAGGCACCGAAGCTGAGTACTATCTTTTTTAAATCAGCAAAGCCTTTCCTAGGAAGAAGCTGCCAAGAGTGACTGCTGGCTCCAGGGTCTGCTTCACCACTGCAGTGCGTGGCTGGACACTGGCAGCAAAGGCTGTGGAGGAAGTACTGTGAGAGAGCCAGAGGCAGAGCCCCACTGGAGAATATGAAAGAAGCACTCTATCTCCATCTTGAAAAATGGGCAAGGAATTGCTCCAACATGCTCATCATGAACCAACAGACCTAATCTCTGTGACAGCAGGGTAACTACTCAGGGGTTGATCAAGACCCAGCAGGAATATACCAAAAGCACAAACTCCGGAGGGACAGGATGAGTGCTGAGTCTCAGGTACCCCACATCTTTTTTTTTTTTTAGTTGGAGTCTCACTCTGTCACCCAGACTGGAGTGTACTGGCCGCTCCCGGCCACCGCAGCCTCGACCTGCTGGGCTCCGGCGATCCTTTCGCCTCAGCCTTCCAAGTATCCGGAATTATAGGCATGCACTACCACACCCAGCTGATTTTTTGATTTATTGTAGAGATGAGGTCTCGCTGTCCAGGCAGGTCTCGAACCCGTGGGCTCAGGCAATCCACTCACCTCAGCCTCCCAAAAGCACGGGATTACAGGCTGAGCCACTGAGCCCGGCTTGGTACCCCACATCTTACAGTGATTCAGTCATGGAACAAAGGGTGTGACAAGAGAAGGATGAGGAAGACCCCCAAGAGATCAGCAGTGAGTCTGAGGTTGATTCAGTCCCTTCTTCCCCCACAGTCCTCTGAATAGCAGACCCACATGTCTGGGCATGACTGAGAAGGTTGAACTGAGGCAGAACCTGGATATCAGTCACAATGTGAGGACTCTACTCCAGGATAAACCTGGCTGGGACACCCCCCCACCAGCAATTGGGGAAGAGAAAATCCCATACCTCCCCACCAGAGAAGATCCCCCTGAAAATCTGAGAGTGGAAGGGGAGGATTAAAGTCTTATCCACTCTTACTGCCTCCTCCTCCTTCCCCAGGCAGGATACTGGGAAGATTGTGCATTGGGCCACAGCTCTGCAGGAGACAACAGAGGGGCTTACTTGAGAAAAGCTGAGAGGAACAATTTCAGAACCTGCCATAGAGGGCAGGTTGTTTTGGGGGTTTTTCTTTCTTTTTTTATTTTTTTTATTTTTTTTTTTCTTTATCCTTTGTGCACAAATGTGCATGTGAGAGCTTGGTTTGGATTCTCCCACCCATGTTTCTTTCTTCTTTTTCTTTCTTCTTCTTTCATGTTTTGTTTTCTAATTATGTATGTACATGAATGATTAACTGCTCATCTCTCAGATTTGTGGCTTGTGTTATTCTTTTGTTCTCTTTTTTTTTTTTAGTTTAATGTGTGTATGAATGTATGTGTGAGGGTTCAGTTTGAATTCCTTTTTTTATTTTCTTTTTTCATTTTGAGTTGTGTGTGTGTGTATGTGTTTGCTTTTCTTTTTTTTTTCTTTTATACTAGTTTTACTTAGATTTTTTTCAGTCTGTTTTGGTTTTAGTGTGTGTGTGTGTGTGTGTGTGTGTGTGTGTGTGCGCGCGTTTAATTGTATTTTGCTTTGGTTTCTGCTTCTGCTTTTCTGTGTTTTTTAAAATTTTTGTTTGTCTTTGTTCATTCTACTTTGCTCTGTTCTCCTCATTGCTGTTAATGTATCTTGGACTCAGGGAGTACACACTCATACTCACTGCATCATCCCTGAGGAGTGGATCTCAGGGAACCCATAACACAATTATTGCAATTTGCAAGTAGTTTCTGAATCTTAGCTGTCCATCCTCCACCTTATTTGACTCTCAAAACTATAAGAGACAGCAAAACATTCCACCAACAGCCCTGTTTCAAAATAGAACAAATTCAGAGCCCTGATAAGGGAAGAAAAGAGGGTTGAGCAAACATCAGAAGTGAAAGGCTCTCCCTCTGCCACTGAATAACAGAGGTAAAGAGAAAAGAAAAAGATCTATCACAAATGAGGAAACATCAATGGAAAAACACAGGTAATTCCCAGTGTAACAAAGAGGAAATATCTGAAAATTCAGATCTCAGAGCCCAAAAAATAGAAGTCATCAATGACTGGGCCCAGAATACAACAGAACATGAAAGAACTAAATGCACACTGAAAAGACATAGAATGGTAAACTGTATAAAAAACCATGACCCAATAATTTGCTGCATCAGGAAACTCATCTCACCACAAGGAACACACACAGACTCAAAGTTAGTGAATGGAAAATGAATTACCAGGTGAATGGACCACAAAAGAAGGCAGTTCTTGTGATCTGAACATTAGACAAAACAAACTTTAAGCTATCAAAAATTTAGAAAGGTACAGAAGGACACTACATAATGATAAAACGTTCAATCCATCAACAAGAAAGATCCATTCTAACCATATATGCACCCATGCAGAAGCACCAGTGTTTATAAAGTAACAACTAAGTAAACTAAAAAAAAAAATTGACTCTAACACTATTATACCTGGGTACTTAATTACCCTGCTAACAACCCTAATTGGAGCATTGAGGCAAAAAATCAAAAAGAGATCTAGAACCTCAACTTTCACTTGCCCAAATGGACTTAAAAGATACTCATCACCATATGGAATATACTCCAAGATCAATCACAACCTCAGCCATAAATCAAGCATAAACAAATTTCATAAGATCAAAATATTGCCATGTACATTCTCAGACCACAAGGGAGTAAAAATAAACATCAATGCAAACAAAACTCCACCAACCCCCACAAGGACATGGACACTAAACAGAATGATATTGAATGATGACTAGAACAGCACAGATATAAAACAAAAATTAAAAGATTCCTGGAAACAAATGAAAATGAAGAAACATCTTACCAAAACCTCTGTGATGCCTGAAAATAGTTCTAAAATGGGAATTTATATCTCTATGAACACACATCAAGAAAATGGAAAGATCACAAGTTAACAGCCTAACAAATCATCTAAGGGAATTGAAAAGACAAGATTACCAAAACCCTAACTTTAGCAGAAAAATTCAGATCACCAAGGCAAAAGGTCAAATATAGGAAATAGAAGACCAAAATATTATAGAAAAAAATCGACAAAACGAAAAGCTGGTTCTTTGAAAGAATAGACAAGACTGATGGGCCCCTAGCCAGAATGACCAAGAAAGAGAGAGAAAAAGCCCAAATAAACACTCTCAGAAATACAAAAGATCAAAGCACAACCAATCCTGAAGAAATACAAAAGACTATCAGAGACTACTACACAACCCTCTACAGAAACAAATTGAAATGGCAGATTTACGACATCATACAACCTCCAACGGTTGAAACAAGAAGACATTGAGACACTAAATAGACCAATAACAACCCAGGAAATTGACTCCGTCATAAGAAAACTACCAAGAAAAAAGCCCTGGACCAGATAGCTTTCTAGCAGAATTTCACAAAATGTACAAGGAGGAGTTGATACCAATCCTACTGACAGTATTCCAGGCAATTGAGAAAATATGAAATTCTCCCCAAATCATTTTATGAAGCTACATCACACTAATACTCAAGCCAGATAAAGATCCAATTAAAAAAGAGAACCACAGAGCAATATCCCTAATAAACATAAATGCAAAAATTCTCAACAAGATTCTAGCAAATCGGGTCCAACAACACTCAAAAAACATCCACTATGACCCAGTGGTCTTCATCCCTGGAATGCAGGGCTGGTTCAACATCCATAATCCCATAAATTTCAAGTCTAAATGGATCAAAGACCTTAGCATAAAACCTCAAACTATAAGAATCTTAGAACACACAGGAGACGCCTTTACAGAAATTGGAGTAGGCAACCAATTCCTGATCAAAACCCCAGGAGTTCATGCCATAAGAGATAAGATAGACAAATGAAAACTCATTAAACTGAAAGCTTCTGCAAAGCAAAAGAAACCATCAAGAGAGTGGGGAGACTGACCACAGATTAGGAAAAAATATTTGCCAACTGTATATGCGACAGAGGCCTAACTTCCAGGATCTACAAGGAACTCAAACATGCCAAAAGAAAATAAAGAGCCCCATTAAAAAGTGGTCAAAAGACATGAATAAACATTTCTTAAAAGAAGATATATAGGCAGCCAACAGACACATGAAAAAGTGCTCAGTCTCACTAGTCATCAGAGAAATACAATTAAAACCTCATTGAGATGCCACCTAGCCCCAGTAAGAATGGCCATCATTAATAAAACAAACAACAACAGATGCTGATGAGGATGTGAGAAAAGGGAATGCTTTTACACTGCTGGTGGGAATGAAAACTGGGTCAACCTCTGTGGAAAACAGTGGGCGATTTCTAAAAGAACTAGAAATTGGCCTTCCATATGACCCAGCAATTCCCCTACTGGGAATATACCTGGAGGAACTCAAATCATTATACAAAAAAGATACCTGCACATGCATGTTTATTGCAGCACTATTCACAAAAGCAAGAACATGGAATCAACCATGCTGCCCATCGAAATTGGACTGGATAAAAAAATGTGGTACATATACATGATGGAATATTATGTAACCATAAAGAAGAACAAACATATGGACTTCACAGCAACTTGGGTGGATTTAGAGTCAATAATACTCAGTGATCTATCACAGAAACAAAGAACTGAGTACCACAAGTTTTCACTCATAAGCAGATCCTGAATATTTACCATAATACTATAAGAAAGGAATTGGCAGTAGTAGGGTACTACCAGGGTGGAGGTGGGGGAACACAAAATCAGTAAGGGTACCTAGTCTCAAACCAGGCAAAGTAGGGACCAGAGGGAAGCACAAACTTTACCCGTACAATGTTCACTTGTGTACCTAATCCTGAATTGTACCCCACATCCTTAAAATGAAAAAAAAAGAAAAAGTATGGGCAGCAATGCATAGGCTAATTAGATAAGTTTAGCCATTCCATTATGTACACATATTTCAAAACAATATGTTGTACATAATAAATATATAAAATGTTTATTTATTATTTGAAGAAAAGGGTAAAAAATATAAAATCAAGGCTTCTGAGTATTATGGCTGAGGGACGAAGAGTATTCAAACTGGTCTTGCTCCAACCTGTGTTCCTTGTAGAAGCCCAACGCATCAAAAAGAAAAGGGCGCCACTAAGTTGTTGCTGGGATAATTTTTTTTTTTTTGAGTTGGAGTCTCACCGTCACCCAGACTGGAGTGCAGTGACACACTCCTGGTCACCGCAGCCTTGACCTGCTGGACTCTGGCGATCCTTCCTCCTCAGCCTTCCAAGTAGCTGGAACTACAGGCGCATGCTACCACGCCCTGCTAATTTTTGATTTATTGTAGAGACAAGGTCTTGCCAAGTTGCCTGGACGGGTCTCGAACCCACGAGTTCAGGTAATCCACTTGCCTCAGCCTCCCAAAATGCTGGGATTACAGACTGAGTCACCAAGCCCAGCCAGTTTTCTATAACTAAGGTAACTGTGTAACTTATTATCCAAGCTGAGTTTTCCAAACTGAGAATACAAAAAAGTGCTAAAATAATTCAAATCTATATAATTTTATGTATTTGTTTTAAAAATGTGTATCTATGAACATTAGAGCAAAATAAACAAATGTTTCTTATAATTGTATCTGAATATTAAATACTTAAAGAGAATTTTTATTCTTGCTACATATCTATTGAATTTAAATAGTTCCTTACTGTTATCTAAGCTAATACTGTATCACTAGTATTTTGATAAAATATTTTTTTCAAATTTCAAAAAAAAAGTCATCTTTAGCAAAGTAAATAAATGGATAGCATAAATCTAATGTATATCAAAAGGTTCATAAAATATGCAAAAGTATTGCTGAGAATTATGCAAAAGTATATGCATACTAAACATACAGAAATATATTTAAATAAATAGAAAAAATGATTACAGAAAGAATTAAAATGCAAAAGATGTCAGTACTACCAACGTGATTCCAAAGCACTGTAGAAAACCATGATAATACAGTATTATTGGCACAGGCCTGAAAAGGGTTGACTAATTAAACATAAAAGGCAGTCCAGACACAAAACCTACATGTATGGAAATTCACCGTGACTGGTATCACTGTCAAATGGTAGCGATGAACACTTCAGTTTATAGTGGTTGGATAGCTAGTGCTTCGTGAGGAAAAATTATGCTATACGTTATTTCAACAACAAAAAGTACATAGTTCATGATTATAGCCAAGTTTTATAGAACACTTGCCTTGAGCCAGAAGTTGTACTGAACCCCTTACCTTTTTTAATGCCCATACCTGCCTTTTGATTAAACTACTATTTCAGATGAGATCTGGAGCATTCAGGGTGGTATGACCATAGACTTAGCTACTATTTCAGCTCCTGTTTTAAAAATTAAATTAGTGCTTACAGAAAACTCAGGTATGTCATGTAAGAGCCAGGATCAAAACATTGGCTCTCTTTTCCTGAATACATGTATTGAAACTCCTTACTGGTTTTGATTTTTTTTTCATTGAGAAACTTTAATAATAACCAAACTAACAAATAGACAATAATGAGGACATTTCAAAAGTTACAATGTCACCATGTTCAGAATTCAATTAAACATGAACACAAGTGAGTATTATAAATTGAAACATATGGCAATCCAATGAGACAAGAAATATTTTATAGATATTAATTTTTAAAAGATCTTATAAACACCTGAACTGCATGAAAAGGATGTTTAGTAATATCTAATTAAACACTTTCATTTTTATTGAGAACTGTTGAGCCTCTGGTTACTAGAGACCTAACATCCAAATGTACATATTTTAATATAGGGAAACTTAAAGAAAGAAACTAACAATGTGAAAACAACTAAAAAAAAAAATCCTATTTTATTGTAATGGAAAATTGGCTGAATATTGACTTTTCATCTTATAGGCAAAGTTTATCTTATAGGCAAAGTTTCTCAGAGAAACTTTGTAAAGCTTGTTTGTCATAAGGGACCTTTAATAGCAAAACCTGGAAAATGTTACCTATTATTAGTTCAAACCATTGTATGTACCTGTCTTTATATCACTGCCAGGATAGTCTGTCAGTGTTTCCATTTCATTTAGGAATCAGCCACAACATTTTGCTTTGGGCTAAAACCCGGCATGTGAGTCTAACATTGGTTTTATTTTTCCTTAAATAAATTTTGAAATACTTCTCAGCTAAGCCATTTTAGTTAGAATTGAACATAAATAAATGTAACTGACTCCAGATGCGTTTGGTGCCCACTGAGAAACAACAGAAAAAATGTGTTTTCTTTAAAAAGTAAAAAATAAATCTGAAAGAAATGACCAATGTGTGCCCTCACTCCATATGAACCAGGTGTCTTAATTTAAATTTGTGCTCACTTTTAAATTATTCAGAAGTGACATGAAATTTACCTCTTCTGGTACATTTGTAGTAACTCAGAATTTTTAGATGCTTCTCATAACATTTATTGAGTTCAAAATTTTAAATAAAATTAATATACCAACAATACTTGAGTTTGAGTAATGTGGTATTATATATACATAAAATTGGAAGACCCTAAAGCCATCCTTGCCTAATAAATCTGGTAAAGATCACCCCTGTTCTCCTCGCTTTCAAATATATCATAGAACCATTGCTGTATGTTGATTCAGACTTGGAGAAATGCGCCCAGCAGGTTGGCAGGATAAAAGCTTTCCTGTTTATTCAACAATGTGCCTCCGTAGGGTGTTCAGTGGTAATCAGACTGGCAGGCCTTACATGGTGCATAAATATTTCATTTTCGAAATCCACTGAACATGCCTGGCAAAATGGAAAAAGTGAGACGGACCACCAGCAGACCTCAGACACACCTTGAACTATGTTAGACACAACTGAGACAGCCTTTCCAGGTGTCACACAGCACCTTCATTTGCATATTTTCCTAGCATTGTTGCAGCCATCATTACTCTGGCTTCTAATCAAAGCAACTGAGTGTGTCGCAGCACTTAGTCGTTATACACTGATGAGTTTCCCCACTTTTCAACAGTTTAGGGGTTCAGGCTTGGGAGGAACTCCAAGCCTGCTGGGAATAGCTATCTTTAATCTTCAGTTCAGAATTCCAAAGGAGTCACCGACAGATGCAACACATTGCTGAATCCTCAAAGCACTGATCTAACTTCCTAAACAAATTATTTTCAGGTTCAGTGAGAGAACTTTACTGGGTAAAGAGAGGAAAAGGAGAAACAAAAAGATTATTGTGGAACCAGGCCTATAAGAACATTGAATTTGCAGTTAGATAATGTAAACGTGGTCTCCCACCTGTCCTTTCTTGGGAAACTCAGCTTCTAAACTCAACTTCCACATGTGAATAACAATAATATCTTCTTTTTAAAATAAAATTGGAAATTTCGAGTAACATAATATAGTTGAAATACATTACAGAATGGTAAGACACACACAAGTGAAAAGGTTATTTTTAACAGACAATAACAGGTAATAAATATTAAGAAGACTACTTGTTATGAATATTAACTTGATAAGGTGGTATAGTGTTACAACAAGGTGCAAATACGATCCCTACCATGAACTATCTGTGCAACCCCAGGAAAGACACAACTTCCATGAGTCTCAAAGTCCTTAACTGGAAAAGTGGTTACCATGTTTTCTCCCAATAGGGTTGTTGTGAGAAATAAGTAAGGTAGTGCTCAGAGAAGCATGCCAGTAAATGCTAGGAGAATTTACTAATGTTGAAGCCAAGACTCACATAATACCTTCGAGAACATATTTCTCAGTTTGGATTGGATTCAGCTGTCTGAAGTTTAAGCAAATAGGCAGTCATCATTCCTCACATAACAAGAAATCCAAAGACAGGCACTCCAGAGCTGTGATGTGGCCTCTTGATGGGATTAGGGTGGCAGATTCCTTCCATTTTTTCATCTGGCCCTCTTGGTGTGTAGCTTTTGTTCTCCTAGACACGGGATGATTGTTCCAATTTCAGGTGTTTTATCCACATTTCAGGCAGAAAGAAGATAAAAAGCAAATAGCCAAAAGCTACTGCCAACTGAATATTTCTTTTCATCATTGAAACAATGACTTTTTTGAGCCCCATAGGGGACACTATCTGTAACCCAACAACTAGACCTGGGCCAAATGGCTACTCCCAGTTTTCAGGTAGTCTAAGAAGGTGAATATTTCAACAGCACACATTATGATACTGGATAAAATTATGGTTTTTCAAAAAAGGCATTAGGCAACAGGTCGAGACTGCAGTGGCCACGAGCATGCCACTTCACTCCAACCTGGGCAACAGAGTGAGACTCCAACTTAAAAAAAAAAAAGGCATTGGGAGAGATTGAATATTGTGTAGACATCCATCAGAGTTAGCCGCATACTCAAAAGTTAGAGAAATGCCTGTGCTATCTTGAATGTTTAAATTTCATATATGGCAGGCTCCCGAACTAAGTGATAGCCTCCCTGAAAGCAGGCTCTAGCTTTGTTTCTTTGCTTAAAAGTGCCACACCATGCTACAGAAGTTAGTGTACACTATAGAAACAAAATAAATATTATGCTTAATAGTTCAGGTTAAAATGAAAAAAATATCTGTAAATTGGCCAGACATAGTAGTTGATTCTTGTAATTCTAGCACTTTGGGAGGCCAAGGCAGGAGGATTGTTTGCTCCCAGGAGTTCAAGACCAGCATGGGAAACATAGTGAGACTTTGTCTTCATACAAAACAACAGCAACAAAAAAAATTAACACACACCTATAGTCCTATACTAGCTACTTGGGAGGCTGAGGAAGGAGGATCACTTTAGTCTAGGAGTTTGAGACTGTGGTGAGCCATAATCATGCCACTGTACTCCAGTCTAGGCAACAGAGTGAGACCCTGATTCCAAAAAACAACAACAACAAAGAAATAGTATTAGTAAGTTAAATATTTGGTGAATTATCCAGCTTCTTAACTATTTCTTCTTTCTTTCTATGTTTTCCTTCATAGGTTGCTAAACTGTTCTCAGAGTTATCACTCACAGATGAAGCATGACACTTGTATTTTTTCAGGGCTTCTATATGGAAAGATTTTGTGATTGAGTAATTCTCCAAACAGGAAATTGTATTACAGTGGCACTTCTATAACTATAGACCTTATATGCATCAAAGTGTTTCTTTACAGCTCCCCAAAGTATAATAACTGTGGATTTATTTTTGGCCTTTATAAATGTCTAAGAGAACATAGCCTTATTAAACTTCTTTTCTTCCTTCAGAACTTTAGCCCACTGAACCAGAAAAATACCAGATCTAGAGTATTATTTTTTAGAAATGCTCTGGTCTCTAGGCTGTTTCTATAATTTGGTGGCATTTATGTGACATACAGGTAAGATAATCATAAATAAAATGTTCAAATGAAACTTTTAATTGTTAGAAGCCTAGAAAATAGGAAAGCATGGAAGCAAGGATTCATTGGGCTTTTAAAAAATGATGTGTTGAAATAGGAATTTGAATAGCATATATAGGACATGTTTATATAATATATCTCTAATGAAGAATATAGTTTTCCCTGCATTTATCCGGTGACACTAATATAAACCCAACTTTTTGGAAAGGGTCACAGGGTTAAGTCTTTTTCTACTTTTGAAAATTTTAGAAAATAATTTATCTTAGGACTGCATTTTAACAGTCTTTTGCTATAAAAGCTTACTTCTAGGAAAATTACTAGAACTAATATTTTCAGCATGCTATTTTCTTGAACGAAGCACAGAACATCTTTCAACTGCTATTATTCGCACACAAAGACACATGGACACACAGACACACAGACATACAGACATATATATAGAAGAGAGATTCTGTCATTCAGACCCTGGTGGTTTCCCCTCAGCTGAGAAAAACTTTATACCCTCAACACATTGTTTTTTTTAATTTCAGGATTAGCTACCCACCCCACCCATTAGCACCTCAGATTTTAGATGCAGTTAGCACCAATTTTTACCCTTAGTAACATGTATTCAGGAGACTTACGTGACATTTGGCTTACTATACACCCAGACTGATTAAATAGGTTCACAGAATGAGGGGTCTGAGGGAGTCTTTTAATTACAGACCACTGTGCTTAAACCCAACTCAGAGGTTACTTTGCAGATTGATTCATGTAGCCTATCATTCCCCTAAATTGCATGCAACATTTTTTTCCAATAATTTAACAATGTAGTACCATGCAGGTTTTGTATAATCACATCTAATTCACACAGGGTTCATTTACATGTGAGATGATTCCAATATTTACGTTTTAGCCTGTGACATCACATTTGAATTACATTTATAAATGTTCTAAACTCCTCTCAGAAAAGCTCCAAACTGCCTTCATCTCATTGAATGTCATACTCTGTCAAAACAAAAAGTCTAGGAGCTATATGTGTTTTCTCTTTTTCCCTTCTCACTCTCTACATCCAATGCATTGGCAGGTCTGTTGGCCCTCCCTGTAAAGTGTATCCTGAGCCCATCCACTGTTTTCCATCTCACAACCCTGTGATAAACTCCAACCTGTGCTCCCCACTCCATGATAAGAATCTCCTCTATTCCATTCCCTTTGTGGAAGCCGGAGGAATCTTAAATACATTAGTCAAATAGTGCTCAAAAGTCTCCATTGATTTTTGTGTTTTATTTTTAATTTTTGTGTGGGGAGCAGATGAGTGCTGTCTGAACAGCAGACCTGGAGCAAAGGCAAGGCCCCAAGCAAAGGCAAGTTCCCTCTAGTTTGCTCCGCACCCTAACCAAAGAGCAAGGGATGCAGACTGCCACCCGGAATGATGTTTCAGAACCCACACATCTGGGTGCAAATAGTACAGATAAAGAAAGCCTTAACAACAAGATAACTGCAGAACGGCTTGCCATTTATGTAGCAACAAAATTTCATTATAGCTCCCTCATACATGCTGAATTCCTCCCAACTTCCTTTGTGCTTGATTATAAAATAAACATGCTGAGCTAGTTCAGGGCCACTTCTCCTCCACTAGAGGAAAGTGTCCCACTTGGTCCCAGCTTTTCTTTATGTTTTTGTGTCTGTGTCTTTCTTAATCTCTCGCCGCTCTCTCGGGACCCTCAAGCCAGCTGCGCTGGCCACGGCTTCTGGCGCCCAAATTGGGACCTGAGCACAAGAGAACTCCTAATCGCAGGTGAAGAGATGCTCCGAGAGAGGTGCACCTAAAAATAAGGGAAGGTAAGTAGCAGATTTAGTTCAGCTGGGTGTAAAACATGGGTAATCCTGACTCTCAAGAGAGGAATCTGTATGTCCAGTATTGAAATCTATGCTTCAAGCCTTATTCATCATCATGCTAGTCATTGTTGCCTGTCAGGTTGGTGGAACAAGGGGAAATCCTTACTGGACTTATTTCCCAGACCCTCCCATTCTCCAACCCGCTATTCGGGCTGGTAGGTGGGTTCCCTGTCTTTATCAACAATACCCGTATGTTGGGGGGACAGTCTGATAAACATATTACTACTGACCATAGCATAAATTTTGGCTTCACAGTGGTTAGTAATAGCCCTCCTATTTGCCTTTCTAACACCCCTAAGTTGGGTTGTCTTAAGATGAGTCAAGAAAATAAAACCTCCTACGGGGTTACACAAATAGCTAACATTTCGGGGCCCTGGGACATAATAAAATACCTACAAATTATATCTAAGCGGGGGTTCCCTAGCTCTACTTACAACGTTTCCCAGGCTCACCCCAATATCCATACTGCCTTAATAACACAGGGATAGAACTTGGACAATTCCCCTATTGGATAGAATGTGCCATTCCTGTACCTACAGTCCGAAACCTTGTGGGAACTCCCTCTTAATCTATGATTGGTCTCACAGACTGGACCCCTCCCATCCTAACCATGAGTTCATTTCCCCTGGGGACCTCCTTACTACTCCTCAAGGTTACATCCAAAAGGAACTGCGGCAGCTCATTGCCTCCCTTGATTTTGTTAACTTTACTAGTGGGTCACTGGTCGATCTGGCAGGAAGCTGTGGTACAATCTCCCCCTGCTATGGGGCCCGGGCCTGTGTCCAATTCCCTTATGTCCTTTTAACAGGTTCTGTTAATGTCATCCCAGTAGATATGCTTTGCAATGTAACCGTTGTAATCTTACAAATTGTGTCACCTGCCTTAATGCGGGACAAGACATCTTGGTTTTACACCAGCCCCCCTTTATTATGGTTCCCACTAACAATCAGGCCCTTGGTATGATGATGCAGGACTGCAGGTACTTCAGGAATTATACCACCAGCTTGCTTTCCAGCCTCGTAGGGCCATTGGATTGATAATTTGTGGATTGATGACCTTAATTTCGGTCATCGCTTCTGCAGTGACTGCCGCTGCCACACTGTCTCAGTCCATCCAAAATGTCGAATTCGTCAATGCTCTGGCTCGAAATACCTCCAAGGCTTCACAACAGCAAGAATCCATAGACTTAAAGCTAAAAACAAAATTAAATGCCTTGAGGCTGTAGTCATTGGATTGAGAAATCAAATAGACAGCAAAAAAAGAAAAGAAACAACGACTACAATGCCATGTGGCATACAGTTGAGTTTGCGTTATTTGTGTTTCTTATAATAGTGGCCTTTGGAATTGGGACTTAGCTAAAAATCACCTCCAAGGGATATGGAGTCACTATAACATCAGCATAGACCTGCTCGAGCTCCATCACAATATTCTAGACATCCAGAATAGTCAAGATCTTATCGTACAACCCACCCAAATAGCACAAAATCTTCTTAATGATCTCAAGGGATTCAATCCCTTTAATATGTTGAAACATTCTGCCAGGTATATTCTGAGTTTTTTTTATATCTGCACTAATCTTCCTTTGTTTTTTGTCAGTCAGATACAGAATCCTCCAATGCCAATTCAGAGCCACCGCAGTAGTCATCCATCGCCTGAATGTAGAAAATAGAAAAGGGGGAGATGTGGGGAGCGAATAAGCGCGGTCCGAACTGCAGACCTGGAGCAAAGGCAAAGCCCCAAGCAAAGGCAAGGTCTCACTTGGTTGCTCCACACCCTAGCCAAAGAGCAAGGGATGCAGCCTGCTACATAGAATGACGTCTCAGAGCCCACACATCTGGGTGCAAATAGTACAGATAAAATCTTAGCAACAACAAGATAACGGCGGAACAACTTGCCATTTTGGTAGCAACAAAATTCCATTATAGCTCCCTCACAGATGTTGAATCCCTCCCAACTTCCTTTGTGCTTAATTATAAAATAAACATGCTGAGCTAGTTTGGGGCCACTTCTCCTCCACCAGAGGAAAGTGTCCCACCTGGCCCCAATTTTTCTTTGTGTCTTTGTGTCTGTGTCTTTCTTAACCTCTCACCACTCTCTCTTGGGACCCTCAAGTCAGCCACGTGGACCATGGCATTTTTGTTTTGGCAAAAAGTGATAAGCTGTTTTCAGAATTAATACACAATATTCAAAGTCATCTTTAAAAATAAAAATGTTGAATGATTTACAGACCTTAGTTCAAGACTTACTATAAATCAAGATCGAAGCCAGTCTCAGTGTCTCAAGCCTGTAATCCCAGCATTTTGGAGATTGGAGGCCAGAGGATTGCCTGAGCTCAGGGGTTCAAGACCAGCCTGAGCAACTTGGCAAAACCTCATCTCTACAATAAACCAAAAAATTAGCTGAGAGTGGTGGCGAGCACTTGTGTTTCCAGCTACTTGGAAGGCTGAGGCAAAAGGATCTCCTGAGTCCAGCATGTCAAGGCTGCGGTGGCCATGAGTATGCCACTGCACTCCAGCCTAGGCGACAGAGTGAGACTAAATGAATAAATCAAGATCGAGATTGTGCAAGAGCAACAGGTATTTCAATGAAATAGAAACAAAGTCCTGAGTTAGACTTTCTCTAATATGGTCATTTGATTTCGCTGACATTTTTGGGGAGAATTGTTCTTTCCTCAGGCTCTATGTAAATACTTTGCTTATTATCTGATGTTTTATCATGTCATAATGTGTCTAGGTGTGGCTTCCTTTTTATTTATTTATTTATTTTTGAGTAAGGGTCCCACTCTATTGCCCTGGCTAGAGGGTAGTAGCATGATCATGGCTTACCACAGCCTGGACCTCCTGGGCTCAGGTGATCCTTCCTCATTAGCCTCCCAAAAAGTTGGGACTACAGGTATGTACCACCACATCCAGCTACTTTTTTTTTTTTTTTTTTGTAGAGTTAGTGTTTCACTATGTTACCCAGGCTTGTCTCAAACTCTTGGATTCAAGCAATTCTCCTGCCTCAATCTCCCAAAGTGCTGGGATTACAAATGTGAGCTGCACTGGGTCTATTTTTATTTGTTTCATGATAGAGGCACTATCTACAAACTCCGGGTTAATCTTTCCATTTGTTCTTTTGTGTGTGTGTGTGCATTTTTATCTTTAAACACTGCTATGACTTTTTTCTATTTTCTCCTTCTCAAATTCCAGTTAAGTATATGTGCCTTGACTGATGCAGATCAACTTAAGAATGGCCTTGTCAAACTCAAATGTGCTGAAAAGAAGAAAAAACAGCCCCATTACAAAGTGGGCAAAAGATATGAATCAACAGTTCTCAAAAGAAGACATCTGAGTAGCCAACAGATATATGAAAAAATGCTCAATCTCGTCAGTCACCAAAGAAATGCAAACTAAAACTACACTGAGATACCACCTAACTCTAGTCAGGATGACCATCATCAATAACTCAAAAAATAACAGATGCTGGAAAGGATGTGTCTAAAAGGGAACTCTTCTACACTGTTGATGGGAATGTTAAACTAGTACAGTCACTGTGGAAAGCAGAGTGGCGATTCCTAAAAGCTCTAAAAATCAACCTTCCATAGTACCCTGCAATCCCCCTACTGAGAATATACCCAGAATAACTCAAATCACTCTATAAAAAAGACACCTGCACATGTATGTTTATCGCAGCATTATTTACAAAAGCAAGAACATGGAGCCCACCATGTTGCCCATCAAAAGAGAACTGGATTAAAAAAATGTGGTACATATACACAATGGAATATTACGCAGCCATAAAGTAGAACAAAATCACGAACTTCGCAACAACCTGGATGGACTTAGAGTCTATAATAATGACTGATCTTCCACAGAAACAGAGAACTGAGTATCATGTGTTCTCACTCTAAGTGGACCTTGAACAATTGTCATAATACTATAAGAAAAGGATTGGCAGTAGCAAGGAAACTGCGGGGAGGGGGGACATTGGGAGTGGGGAGGTAGGATTGGCAGTAGTGGGAATCTGCCTGGGGAAGGGGGGGCATACCTCATCAACAAGGGTACTTGCATAATGAACAGTTGTATACCTAACCCTGAATTTTACCCCACATCTTTAAAACAAAAAAATTAAAAGTTAAAAAAAAAAGAATGGCCTTGTCTCACATCAGCGTTACTTTCAGAACAAGAGTTAAAATAGTGCTGAATGTTGGGAGCCTACACCTGAATTGTGAGAGTCATACATGGATGTGCATGCCAGTGACTGTTAACTAAAATAATGTGGAAGATTAATGGGAATTACAGGCTATAGTTGTTACATGACTAGCACAAACTGGGTGCTGGTGCATTCTGATTACATGAAGATTCTGTATTGACTATATCTCTGCTTTGTATTTTTCTATAAAGTTAAGTAAACATAATACTAGATTTAAGACAATTTGTCTCTCTTAAGTCTGATTGCCAATTCCAACCTGAAAAAGCAGCTATATCCCTAAGATATGTCTTAAAAGCTTTTAGTTCTATTTTTTCTAACTCTTAAAGTCTTTCTCATATTTTTATGTTTGTATTCCTCTGCTGTATTCTAAATTGTAGGTATCTATTTTCCTATCCACAAATTCTCTCTTCAGTTAAATCTAAATTTAACCCATTCATTGACAATTTTTTCCCCATATTTATTTCAAAAAATTTGTTTGGTTCTTTTGCACACTTCCTCAGTTACTTTTATGTTTACATCTGTATTTCAATAAACGTGACATGTATTATTATGTTGTAGTTTGTATCTGATCATTGCAATATTTACAACATCTTCATCTACGATTGCCTTTATTTTTCTGCTCTTGATTATGGTAACTAATATCTCTGTGAGTTTGTTGGTCTTCAATTGTGAGCTCATGTTAATTGTGTTTAATCTTTGACACTCCTGAGGGCCCAGATTGTGGAGATTTTATTTTGATTAAGTTTTGCATTTTTTTTTTTTTTTTTTTGGATTGTGAATTATTGTTATTGAATTGGGATCATCTTATCATCAGTGTTCTCAGATGAATGTAGCAATTTCAGGTTTAGCTTATAGAGTTTGAGATTGATTTAAGGCTTTACTTTCAGGATTGAAATCTCCATCTTTCTTGATTGTTTGTCACTCATAGTTATGGCTTTAATTCATTGCAGGTGAAAGAAGTCTGGAGTAGATACCATGATAAGGACCTCTCTGTGACTTCTCATATATTATAAGCCTAGTAATAAAGATAAATAAATAATTTAAGATCTCACCATTTGGTAAGGGTACAGGCTTTCAGAATATTCTTTCCATCACTAATAAATGTCACTACTTGATGTCTTACTATTCATTATTATTGTATTCTTACCACTGAAATGTAAAATGTATAAAAGTTGGGGATTGGCCGGGCGTGGTGGCTCAAGACTGTAATCCCAGCATTTTGGGAGGCTGAGGTGAGAGGGTTGCCTGAGTCCACAGTTCGAGAACAGCCTGGGCAACTTGGCGAGACCTCATCTCTACAATAAAAAAATCAACAAATTAGCCAGATGTGGTAGCACAGACCTGTAGTTCTGACTACTTGGAAGGCTGAGGTAGAAGGATCACCTGATCCCAAGAGGTTGACTCTGTGAGAATGCCACTGCACTCCAGCTGGGGCAATGGAGTGAGATTCCAACTCAAAAAAAAAAAAAAAAGTTGAGGATCTTGTAGGATTTTTATGTTTGTGCTGTTTTTGTTTTTATTCCAACAATGTGTGCACATCACTTAGACCCCTCTGTCCATCTGTGAATGAAATGTTTTCTGAACTTTAATTGCCTTCAAAATGGTGCATTAATCTCGTCTGATTTTCACATAGCAATTCTTAACTGACTCTAATTAACTAACTCTGCTCTGCAGTACACAAGAAAAATAACAGTTAGATTAGAGGATATTATGCTTTTAGTTGATTGACGTTCAAAGAACTTTTATAAGTTCCTCAGAACTGGAATTCATTGTACCTACCATCAACATTACTAATAATGATGAACTTCTCATACTGCACAACCTCATTTAATGATAATGTACTTTATCAATACAGTTATCTGCAGTAATATAAAAAGTAGTAGAATTCTAGCATAACTACCAAATAGAAAAGTTTAACACAATAAACATTTGTTAGGCACCTACTCAATGCCAGGTAGTGTATGTATTAATTGCTATTGTGTTACTGTTAACATGTATGTTATATTTCATAGTAATGGACCATGGTGACAAAGAAAGTTTAATAACTAGAATGCTAAAGATAATAACTTAAGAGAAACAATCTGGTTTTTTTGAGAAGTATCTGTTTTTCTATGGGGACTTTTGATACATTATTTTCACATATTTCATTTTTAAGCTTTCTGATTCCTTTTTTTCATGGAAATCTAAAGTAAAACACTTATCCTGATGAATTTTACTTATGTCAAACCATATGGGCAGATTCGCATTGGGGGAACTGAGTCATTCCTATTTAAACCATCCTCCCCCACATCCTCACATTCTTTTTTTTTTTTTTTTGAATTGTAGTCTCACTCTATTGCCTAGGCTACTGTGCAGTGGCACACTGAGGGTCACCCCAGCGTCAACTAGCGGGGCTCCCACGATCCTTCCATCTCAGCCTTCCAAGTAGCCGGAACTACAGGCACACACTACCATGCCTAGCTAATTTTTTATTTGTTGTAAAGACGAGGTCTCACCAAGTTCCCCAGGCTGGTCTTGAACCCTTGGGCTCAGGCAATCCTCTTGCCTCAGCCTCCCAAATTGCTGGGATTACAAGCTAAGTCACTGAGCCTGGCCTCCCCCACATCCTTGTAACTACTTGACAAAAAGTTGTATTGGTCCTGATAAATGTTTGATGGTCATGATTTACATTGTTGTGATAAATATAAATATGAACACACACAATGCACACCAGTATACCAAGCAGTAATATATTTGCATATCTTTCTAATATACTTTATTCTTTGTCTCCAGTTAATAATTTTTTAAGTGTCTTTTTTTCTGAATGTCTACAGGTCATTATAGATGAAAATTGTCTAAAGCTGACAGAAAGCAAAACAGTAGAATGCATACAAGCTAAGTATAATTATTTAATTGAATGCAGTGCTAACCAAAGCCAGCCAGTAAGAATCTCAGAATTCTGTAATTTAGTTAAAATATTTATGTATATATTTTAAACTGGTCTAGGTATTTTTCAATATAGATATTAGTTATTTCTTGGGATGGGTTCCCTTTTCCTACTTTCTCCTTCCCTCTCTCTTTTTTTTTCTTCTTTTTTCCCCTTCCTTCTTTCCTTCCCTCCCTCCTTCCCCCCTTCCTTCCTTATTCCTTACTTCCTTCCTCTTTCTCTCTTTTTATCTTCTTTCTTCTCAACATAAGCTGCCAACAGTTGGTTTCTTTTGTGTCTTTCCCATGACCTCAGAAGAGAAGAATCAGACCAAATGGTCCCTCACATGGACATTTTTATTAAGCAATCGGGTATAGAATCATGTAAGCATTTAGTAAGATTAAATTATTCCTAGGACTATGTTATTAAGTTTTGTCACTCATTTACACAAGTGGTTCTTTTGAGATAAATCCAATATTTTTAGAGAGAGGATTTAGTCAGCTTTATAACTGACATCGAATCTCTTAAGTTCTGACTGAATACATGAACTCATTAAGAGATCAACTCTTAGGCACCATTCTGAAAAATGAATAGTAAAGGGCTCAATACATTTTAATTTTCTGCATATGCAAGACTTTCCTAAAATATTGACCAATAATACATTGTAAATTTAGTATCTCAAGTAAATAAATCATACAAGAACAGGTCTTTTAAGACACAATATCAAGCACCAAGATTTCCATTTCCATTTTTATAAGGGAAAACTTCAGTGTTGATTAGCCACCAATATGCTGGAAATATAATCTGCATGAGAAATATCATTAGAGGATATATAAATAATCAATAAAAATTTTGCTATTTGAAAAACTGTCCATAGGTCAGAGTCTAGCAAAGAAACAGGACATACAAGGGGGGACCCAAAAAATTGAACTTATGTATAAATTGTATTTATTTTTACATGTTTAAAGTTCAGTCACCTTGAAAGTACTCTCTGTCTGATGCAATACACATTGATATGCTTTTTCTACTACTCAAAACAGTTTTTAAACTCATCAGTTTTGATGCTTTTTATTGTTTCTGCTGTTTTTTTGTTTCAGCTTTTCCACATCATCAAAACGTTTTTCTTAGAGGACCTTTTTTCATTAGAGAAACAAACAAACAAACAAAGCCACTTGGAGCGAGAATGGGTGAATAGGAAAGGTAGGACATGGGGGTCATGCTGGTTCTGGCCAAAAACTGCTAAACACTCAGTATGATGTGGGCAGGTGCATTGTCATTCATTTGTCACAACTCATGACATTTCTTCTGCAAATCCTGACGCAACCTTCTCAAACCTCCAGATAAAAATGCTGGGCAGTCAATACCTCATCTCTACAATAAATCAAAAAAATTAGCCGGGCGTGGTAGCGTGCGCCTGTAGTTCCAGCTACTTGGAAGGTTGAGGTGGAAGGATCGCCAGAGCCCAGCAGGTCGAGGCTGCGGTGGCCAGGAGCGACCACTGCACTCCAGTCTGGGCGACAGAGTGAGACTCCAACTCAAAAAAATAAAAAATAAAATAAAATAAAAATGTTGGTTGACTGATCTGGAGGAACAAATTCCAAGTGTACTATAGGGGGCCCACCCTCCAAAAAATAATTTCATTTTTTGGGGGGGATGACTTCTGGTACTTGAATAGCAGGACTAGAATTTGGGGGAGTTGGCTGGCTAGGTAATAGAAAAACTGACAAGGCAACAGAGGATGGAGAAGTAAAAGCAATAAGTTACCACCAAACCTGGGCTGAAGAGTTGAGAAAATATTACTGGAACCTGGAAGTTGAGGCCATCCCTTGGAATGGAAGGGATAGAAGGGATGGAATGGCAGTTGACTGGAAGCTGAAACCTTGGAGAAGATATAGGGCCTCCTGGAGGCATTACCTGAGGAGAACAGGAAAGGGAGAAATACTGTGATGTCCCTTCCTCTCTTACCTTCCTTTACCATCTATCCAGCCTCCTGCTTTTGCCTCCCATTGTCAGGTGGAAGCCCATCAAGAGACAGTCCTGAGAATGACAGACTTGCAGGGAAAGAATGCATTGGAGGGTAAACAGAACCCAGGTTAGAAATTTCAGTTCATTCACAGTGAATTTATGTTGCAGTAGGTGTGCTCTCTCACAACGTATCCCCACCCCTATCCCCAAAACGAATGGAAAAATGTTTTTGTAACAGATAAGCATTAGGATGAAGAGAGATTTTGCTTTTTTCTTTCCTGGTTTTTATTTTTTTATTTTCTAAAAACAGTAGTAATAGTAGCAAGTTGCAATTTAGACACTTTTGAAATCTCTAATTTCAATTCTGACTTTTGCTCCTGTCACTTTTAGCAATAGTGCAATAAACACAGATTCCAACCTTTCTGATTGGCAAAATGTTGCATAACATGTCTACTCACACCCACTAGTTCTAGCACTAACAAAACAGATTTGATTTTCCTTGGAAAAATGTAAAGTCTCCTTTAAAATTTTTCATATTCCTACTACATTTTCTCTAAGATAGTTCACATTGGTTTAAAGTCTGGAGTGATTCATCTCTCTCTTAATTAAAACTGAAGTATTTTAGTTCCTAAAAATATGAAGTTTTTCAATTAAAATTTGCATATGTTAATTAGGGTGTTCAAGAGCAACACTTGGTACTTATGAAGTGCTTAACTCTGTGCTGAAAAGAACTTGGAATAACACTTAAATACAGAAGAGACAAATTTCCAAGGCTCTCAAATCACTTTATTAACACTGAAATCATGTACTTGTCATCGTGTGGAAATAAATGAAAACACATAAATAAGTTAAGTGTCTGAAATGTTAGCTTTAAAAAGTTGCTCTTCCAATAAAAAGACATGGCTTTGGCTTTTTTAAAAAATCAGATATTCAGTAAAAGCATTGATAATGGCAGCTAATTATTGGTTGTTTCTATTATTAATATCTAGATTTATGGTAATCCTGACATGAATTACTAAACTCTGCTTCATTGAGTCATAAAAAGGAATTTGCATATCAAAGAAAAAGGAATTTATAACTGAGGACACAATCATAATCCTTAGTCACTGCAAAAGTTTCATATGCTTATTTATAAAAATTGTAACAAATTCAATTTCATTATATTAGAGTCTTAAAACACCTATGAGAACACCACAACTAGAGTTTCTAGAAGTTTTATAGTGAGAAAATCCTGTATCTTAGTGATAATTTTATTGCCAAAAAACTCACTAGGCTATGGACAAAAAAAAAAAAAAATCAGTGTAGAAAAATACCTTAAAGATTTTGCCTTCTATGAGGTAGTTGTTGAATGTTTATTTTGCATCTGAAGAGATAGAAAGGTATATTATCCTTAATTATTTTACCTCTGGAATGGTTATCATATTCTAAGTTTTTATGCAAGAGATACAAAATATCTTGTTTGACATTTCTGTAGATGATACTACTTGGATTGATCTATAATCATTTATGCAAAGCATGGAAAAATTAGCTCTAGTAAAACTGGTTCTACTGTCTGTCTACACCTCTGCCATATTATTCAATGAGTCCCAATTTATGAGATGTTCAAGATACATAATGAATCCAGATTCAAATAAAAAAGAAAAAAGTGAAGAAAAGGTAAACATTATTATGTAAGCAGTCAGAAAAGTAAGAATTGAAACTCTGGGTGGTCTCATAGAATACATCAAGTATTTTCAATACAGAGGACCACACAGAGGATGAGAAAAACTGAAGCATTTTATAATATTGTTAACAACTCTTTTCAACAAAGATTTTCCAGTTGTTAAAATTTAATTGCCTTTTTTGTGTGTATATTTTAGAACTTCTGTGTCAGGAAGTCACTGGAATTGTTATCAGCAGAAAGAACAAAACCATAGTAAAAAGAAAAGAAAGAAAAAGAAAGAAAGAAAGAAAGAAAGAAAGAAAGAAAGAAAGAAAGAAAGACAGCTAGCTTGTATTCCTTAGAAAATCTGAGGTTAGAGAAGATAAGCTCATCTATAACAACGATTCTCCTACTATTCTATTTTTATTAAATACTCTAGTTTATACAAAATATTCATTTTCCCTTTTTTGATTTTCCTTTTCTTCACCTCTACATTAAGACACTGCCATATGGTGGAGAATCTTTTACAATATCTGTTCCATTCACCTTTTCCTTTCCACTTCTGTGAATTCTTTCCAAAAATAGGATCATAGCCACTTGACAAGCAATTTGTACAAATTCCTCTTGCCAATAATCGTCAGCTATTTTCCTTAACACAATTTAAAAACAATCCAGAGATGTTTTCTATTATGGTTCTCTATATTTTTTATCCCAGGTACATATTTCTACATGTCTGCCCATCATTTCCTTGGTCATCTCATGTAGGTGATCACAACTAGTATCCATGTGCTGCTCTGCTCTCTCACTGGGCAATTTCTTCTTCTGACAAAAACAATATGGCTTTGTGTAAGAGTTATACAAGTGGGCACAGCTTAAAATGTGATTTTTCACATAGAATATCTAATTTAGCTCTCACAGAAAGTCTGTATAGTTGTAATTATTTTTCATTTTTGAATATGAGGAAATGAGCTCAATAAGAATAAGTAGCATGTCAAAGATTTGCCTATGGATAAAAATAAATATTTCACTTTTTTTTTTTTTACAGGTACTTGGATGCTTTATAATCCATGTTAGATACAGACATGTCCAAGTGTAGACTGTACCAACAAATCTCTTCAGCTTCCTGGAAGAACTCAAAGATCCTGATTTTCCTTTAATTTCTGCCTCTTTCAAAATGTTTAGTGTAAATACTTAGACTTTTTTTTTCCTTTTTGAGTAGGAGTCTCACTCTGTCACCCAGGCTGGTGGGCAGTGGCACGCTCCCAGCCACCGCAGCCTCAACCTGCTGGACTCTGGTGATCCTTCTGCCTCAGTCTTCTGAGTAGATTACTTATACCTTATAGGTTACTTAAAATGTGACTTTTCACATAACATATCTAATTTGTTCTCACAGAAAGTCTATGTGGTTGTAATTATTTTTTATTTTTGAATATGGGAAAATGTGACCTTGATAAGTAGTAATATCAATGATTTACTTATTGATAAAAAAAATGACTATGATATGAAAGAAACACCAAAAATTTCCTAACTAGAATTAATTCTAGTTCATTCCAACATAAAACCAAACAAGTACAAAGTTATCTGCTTTATTTAATATATTAACTCATTGTGTATTATATTGTAGTCTAGTTCTTTTCACATAAACTACAGAAATCAGAAAACTGTGTTTGAGGGATTTTTTGGTTTTTTTTTTTACCCTTTTCTGGCCACCTGTGTTGGTCCTCATTGCATCATGAGACATACTTATTTTTACTTAGGTATTACCCTGTGATCAGAAAGGTTGCTAATGAAATATGGCAGAAGCAGCCTAAGACCTGTTTCCCATATGGAACGTGCTGGATCGCAGGCTCTTATTTATCCTGATGAATTGACAGAGGACTCCAGAGACTTAGTTCAATTTCCTGCCCTAGTCAGGCACTGCGAATATTAACCCCCTGGAATTGTTTTCTTGAAGGATGGCACATATCATGGCTTTAGAAGATAAACACACCCACTCTCCCTCTCTTTTTCAGACTTTTTTTATTTTTTCATTTTTCAGTGGAAAAAAAATTGGAAAAATCTATATGTTAATCTGCCTTTCTCTTTGCAATTATAAAGAGATCATGCATTAAGAATGAAGTGCTACATCAAGAAACAGTTCTTGTCATTCAAATATTGTGCCAGTCAGCACAGCATTTTAGGAGGATCTAGGTTGCAGAATGACTGTGGGCATCTGTTATCATATTCTTCATGAATTATCAGTTGGGAAAGTTCCTTGGCAAAACAACTACAACTTAAAATTTTAATACGTTGCTCTAGAGTCTCCCAATGACCCCTAAGCACATGATGTTGCCATGTTGACAGCAAAAGGAGACACTGACTCAAGCCACAGGAATGCCACATTCAGCACTCCTAGATGGCACTTTGCCAACTACCTTTGATAAGATTTGATTCCCATCACAAAATGTGTACAGAAGAAACTGTTGAGGGAGAGTAAAACTAAAGGAGAAAATGCAGATTGTATTTTCTTTACAGGTCCCAGACCTTAATCCTATCGAGTTAGAATGCCATCACAGAAAGTGCCATAGGTCAAAATGGCTAACAAGGATGAGGATGAACTGGTTTCTCATGAAACTTATCCAGAAGCTAGGTGTTATGTTATCAGCTCTTTTAAAAATGCTCATTATTCCTGTATGAAATATCCTTTTTCAGAGTAGAAAATAATTGAAAGCATTATACATCCAGAGATTCATGATAATTGGAGCTGAATTAAGAAATATGGCCATGATGGCCATATTAATAATAGCAACATTTATTTAGAGGAACAACTGAGTGTTGTTTTGAGAGGTTTTGTTGAAAATAGCATGACAAAACTTATTCTATTGTGCTAAGTTCTGTTCTAATACAATTTTGGCATTTTAAAAACTATTTTTCCAGTGATCTTTTAGTATCAAAGTGATATTTTAGGTCCCTATATAGTATGACTCAGAAAGTAGACTTTCACTATCACCCCCACCACAATACCACCATCACTGACAGCACCATCAGAATCACCGCATGCTAGTGCCACATGTATCTACAAAATAAGTTACACACAAAAATTGTTTAGACAAGTGCTTCTCAAGCTTAGAGGAGCATATGATCATTGTAGGATCTTATTTATTTATTTATTTATTTATTTATTTGAGAGGGAATCTCACTCTCTCACCTATGCTGGAATGCAGTGGCACACACGCTCATGGCCAAACCAGCGTTGACCTGCTGGGCTCTGGCGGTCCTTCTGCCTCAGCCTCCCAAGTAGCTGGATCTACAGGTGTGCACTACCGTGCCCGGCTAATTTTTTATTTTTATTGTAGAGACAAGGTCTCACCAAGTTGCCTGGGTTGGTCTCAAACCCAAGGCTTCAGGCAATCCAGTCGCCTTGGCCTCGCAAAGTGCTGGGATTACAGGCTGAGCCACTGAGCACGGCCAGATGTTATTAAAATACAAATTTTGGTTTATTAGGTCCAGAGTGAGATTCTAAATTTCTAATAAGTTCCCAGATAATGTCAGTGCTGCTGTTATAGGAACCAATCTTTGAAAGGCAAGGATTGTGCTTTCCTCTATACAAAGAGAATTATAAAGACTAGATTCTTGCCTATGAGTAACCAACAACTGTATCATAAATCTCTTAAACACACCCAGTATGTATCAGTGTGAATTGACATGCAAGATCAATTAGAGATAACTAATCCTACAAACATACAAACAAAAACTATAATAATCCTTTAGGCCAGGAGTCGTGGCTCACCCTTGCAATCCCAGCACTTTGGGAGCCTAAGGCAAGAGGATCGCTTAAAACCAGGAGTTCAAGACTAGCCTGGGCAACATAACGAGACCTCATCTCTACAAAAAAATTAGCTGGGTGTGATGGCATGCGTCTATAGTACCAGTTACTAGGGAGGCTGGAAGGAAGGATCACTTCAGCTCAGGAGATCAAGGCTGTGGTGAGCCGGTGATGTGACACTGCACTCCAACCTAGGTGACAGAGTAAGACTTCCTCACTCAAAATAATTAATAATTATAATAATAATCATCCTTTAAATTACAAATGAATTATTGTTTTAAATATGAGCCTCACAAAAATGTGGTTAACATAAAACCATTCATTGACTCAGCTTTTTATTTAAGGTGGTATACTTAAATAAAATAAGCAATCATATCAGTAAAGACAACAATGCATAAGGAACTTTGATGTAAGAATACATTGAAATATTACATTAATATAGGAATGTATCATAAGACAAACATATTTCAAGCGTAAGTAGAACATTAAGTTTGGGGAGGTCTCAGAAAAACTAACGAGATTTTTGCTGGTCCACAAAGTTTCTATTGCCTTTGAATTTCAAATTCCTAATAATGTTTCTTAACTGTATTTTAAGACAAACAGTTTTTATCCAGAAGTTAGTATAGTAAAGAGCCTAATACAGAATTGCAGTTTTTGCTTCCGTGTCTCTAAGATGCAAGTATATTCTACTCATTTTTTTTCTCCTACCCCTTCACACATACAGAACTCAAGAAGAGTCTTCAATTAGGGAGCTGGAATTCTAAGGTTTTATCTATCTCCACTGTTATAATTGTGCTGTAGACTAGGACAGACAAACATGTGTAATTCTCTTTGCTCAGAGTGGGATGCCTTATTTTTATTTGCCCCCTAAAGTCTCTATTCATTTTCATCTCCATATCACAAATGTCTGCAATTTCCCTTTTCCTTATTCTTTCTGTTTCTGCACCTAGTTTGAACATTCATTCATGCAAATATGGAGACACATTATCTCCATCCTGTTTCTAGCTATTATTTCTGAATGGACAGCTCAGATTTAGTGACTAAGCTTTTAGATTTCTGTGCTTCACACATTCTTTAGTATTTGCAGCAGGAACCTGAATTACAAGTTCTGAATGGTGTGTAGACTTTCCTTCCTAGCTGCAGACAGAACAAATGTGCCTGTTCCCCAAAGAGGTAATCAAAAGTTATCCTCCTCCTGGGACAAAAGAAAATCAAGCAAGATTATTTAGTTCTGTTTTAAGTGCCAGTGAGCTGGTTTAGACAAGAGAAGAATGCGGCGAGGTCCCTATCTAACTCTTCCAACAGATGTGTTCAATCCGAGTACATTTCAGCACATTTAGATATAAAAATAGAGACTGAATTTTTTTTAAGTAAACATTGCCTTGTATTCCGTGAATAACCATTTGAATACAATTGTAAATTTCAAGTGTATTGTGTGTTTTTAATAAAGAAAGAACACAAAGATCGCATGATTCAAATGGAAATGATTTTTCTCATCTAATCTTATCTAATGTGATGCTGGCAATCTCACAGCAAATGAATACTTGTCACAGCGAAGCAAAGTTGCATGAATTTCCTTGGCATCTTTGTAAATATGACAGCTTCCTCAGTTAAGTGAGAGGATACTATGGCATCAGCAATTATAGTTGTGCATCAGGTGGAAGATTCATAAAATGTAAGTTTATCATAATTGCATAGCAATACTAAGGTGAGCCTGTTGTTATTTTTTTGATATACATGACTATTTTATTATGAGGATTATGTTCCTCATCTCTAAGTTGTATAAATGAAAAAATTCTATCCTTAATATTAGAGCATTATTTTTATTAGATTATGTCGTATATGCAAGTTAATATCATTATATTTGTAGTCAGGTTCTCTAGCTTGAATAAAAAGACAGTCCCTCAACCCCTTGGATACTTTATATATGACATAATTTTAAAGTAATTTTTATGACCTTGTTTATTCATTATAAACACCACTGAGTCTCAGGAGCTCCTTAAGTAACAAGAGAAAGATTTGTACACTCAAGGCATACTCCAAAACAAAACAAACAATCAGTCAGATCTTTTCATTTTTTTTGAGTCAGTCTCACTCTTTCACCCGTTTGGAGTGCAGTGGCATGCACATGGCCACTGCAGCCTCAACCTGCTGGACTCAGGTGATCCTTCAGCCTCAACCTTCCAAGTAGCTGGAACTGTAGGCATGCACCACCATGCCCAGCTAATTTTTTGATTTATTGTAGAGATGAGGTTTCACCAAGTTACCTAGGTTGGTCTTGAACCTGTGGGCTCAGGCAATCCTCTCACCTTGGCCTCCCAAATTGCTGGGATTATAGACTTGAGCCCCGGCACCCAACGAGTAGTCAGATCTTATTTCAGTTCTGCTCTGCACTGTGTGCTTTTACTCCATGCTACTGCAGTTATCCAGGCTGGTCTCAAACCCATGAGCTCAGGCAATCCTCTCACCTCAGCCTCCCAAATTGCTGGGATTATAGGTGTAAGCCACTTCCCCTGGCCAGCAATCAGATCTTATTTCAGTTCTGTTTTTTATTGTGTACTTTTATCCCATGCTACTGCAATAAGACACTTCATGGTACTATGTCAAGATTCGGTAATATGAAAGTAACAAACCAAATCACAAGTTCAAATAAATAAAAATCACACTTTCAATACATTTACTTTTTTTCTTTTATTGTTGTAGTAAGAGCCAAGCATGGAACCATTCCACTGACTTTCTGTCTTGCCCTCTCTAGCTGTGCTTTGGCCTAATTAGAAGATGTCTCAGTACAACACAATGATGAATATCCTTTTGCTGCTTACTAGTTACTATTTTTCATACTGATGTTCTCAGGTGTATTTAGATTTATTTTCTCTTTTCTATTTTTGCACAAAGTAACAGAACCAGATCATCTGGCCAAGATTCAGCATCCTGGACCTTTTACTTCTAACTTGCCTCATGGTACTATTTGGATTTTTTTTTTTTTTTTTTTTTTTTGAGTTGGAGTCTCACTCTGTTGCCCAGACTGGAGTGCAGTGGCCGCTCCTGGCCACCGCAGCCTCGACCTGTTGGGCTCCGGCGATCCTTCTGCCTCAGCCTTCCAAGTAGCCGGAATTACAGGCATGCACTACGATGCCCAGTTGATTTTTTGATTTATTGTAGAGATGAGGTCTCGCTGCCCAGGAGGGTCTCAAACCCGTGGGCTCAAGCAATCCACTCACCTCAGCCTCCCAAAGGCGCTGGATTACAGCCTGAGCCACCGAGCCCGGCTGCTATTTGGATTTTTAAAGATGATCCCTCTAGTCTTTGGTTGCAGTTAACCTTTCCAAGACTCAGAAAAGTTCACCACCTCCAAAGCATGTTAAGTTGACTTAGGTTAGTTAAGCTATAAGGGAAGAAAACATATCTGCCCAAATTAACTGCTTGTAATTAAATATCTACGTATGCTTAGAATGAGACAGAATATAAAAGTGGCACAACAATTAGTACTCACATTCTAATTAGGATATTTTTATATAAAACCATGCATTTTTGTTAGGACAGTGTTAAATAACTAGTACTGTATTGTTCAGGGTTGGATGAGTTTAACAGAAGCCATTGGAGTAAGAAAAACTTCTGCAGGAATTTATAAAATGATTATCTTAGGATTATCAGTTGGAGATGGTGGGCATTTCAAGTTGATTGCAAAAAGTGGCAGTTGCAGTCTCCAATATAATGACTTTTCTATGGCAGAATCCTGGCTATCCTTGAGTTAATATTAAAAAGCATTACACAATTTCATATTGTGTTGAAAAGTCTCTAGAAAAATCTCCATCCATACCTGTATTTTATCTCTATGTTCTATATTTACATTTATATATGGTTTACATCTTACCTTTCTTTTATGATGAAAAGTACCCCTAAGAAATATAATTAGACCAATACTGTTGGTGAATGTTGTTACAGACAAAACTGGGTAATAGCAGTATCTTTAGTAAAAACAACTATTTGCAATGTCTGAATGACAAAATATAAAATGTATAGATTTGAAAATTTTAAAAGGATTACTTTGAAGTTTATAATAATTGTTTTTGTATAACTGCATCAAAATCCAAAATTTGAAACAGAAACTTTTTTTTTTTTGCCGACTAAACATCCAGTCTGAGATGTATACTCTTGATCAAGAGTCAGATCTCAATTCTCCAATGTTTTTGAAACTCATGTCCTTTCTCTATTACAACTGCATGATCCCCGACCATCTCATTGTGTTCATTCAGCCAACAGTGGCAGAAAGAAGTCTAGAAGAGGCACACTCACCTTTATTAACATTTTATCCCTAAGACCTAGTAGTACAGCCACTCCCTGACAGTAGAAGAGTTTGGAAATGTAGTCTAACAATGTGTTCAGGATGAAAATGAAATGTATTTTTGCTGTTTAGTTAATGTATCTTGATTCCTTTGAAATTAATCCACTTAATAAGCACCATGACCTATTTACTCTGAGCAAATACATGGCTTCTCTTGATTTAAAATTGGCCCGTTTTTGTGATTTTGTATTTGCCTGTTTTTTTAAATATATACTTTGTTTCTTTCCATGTATATTTTCCATACTTCCACTCTGTATAGTGTGATACCTGTCCATCTCCCAATCATTGTTTGCCACTTTACAAAATTATTTTTCTCTATTAGCATTTACAAACAGCTGCCACAATATTATATATTTGTGAACCTGTTTTTGGACTTCTCTCAAACATAAGTTCTACAAGTTCAGAGACATTGCCCAGCCATATTTACCTTTTAACCAGCATGTTTACTTTTTATCCAGTGCGTATATACCTAAGAAATTATTTATTAAGAGAATCCATGCCAGCATCTGTCTACTCATTCTGTCAACAAATATATTTCAGCAATTACTATCTCCCACAGCTTTATCTTAGACCTTAAAGATTAAAAAGGTGAGAAGAGAGAAAATACAAGCAAAAACAATGCTAATGCCCCTTCAAGTCTAATGGAGGAAGCCAGTGACTCTATAGCTAGCTGGAATGATGGATGTGGCTTAATGGAGGAAGAACAAAGTGCTTTTGAAATTTATAAGAGGGGCAGTTTACCTGACAAAGGGAGATCAATATAGACCCTCTGGCGGAAGATAGACCTAAAGAGACCTGAAAAATGAGGAAGGAGGGCTTTGGAAATGGAGCGTTCCAGACAGAAGAAACAGATCTACAAAGCTATGGAGAGGAGAGTTGCATGATAATGATAGAAACAAGTGCCTAGTGTATAGGGGAAAAGGAAATATTTCTGCCCCCCTTGTCGTGTCTGTGGCAGTTAAGGACTCTTGAGGGGGCATTCAATGCTCATCTCAGAGTTCAACACATGTAACAAAAAATCTCCAGGGTTCCTCTATAGATATTTTCCAGATCATGGGAACAGGATGACTTTAGATGAAATAAAAGACCACGAAATGTACAACAAACAGAAAGAAACAGTGTTTCAGATCAGTTTAGCCTGCTTCTTGAAATTTCCTGCATTAGAAGGTCACAGAATCAAATCTGATGCCTGGACAATTTAAAGGTCTGAGTAGTTTATTTCATTAATCATTAATAATGGTTTGCATGTTTGTTTTAAGATAAAGAGTAATCATTTATCATATTTCAGTGAAATAAACCAACTGCCCTTTCCCCAGTGGATGCTATTGCTATTGGGGGGGAGCAAATGACTGAAACAAAGACGTCGGCCACAGAAAACCTAATGATCTGCAATGTCCACTCTCAATTTTTAAAATTCTGATAAAGCTATGTTTCAGGTTGTTTTTATTATTATTTATTTTTTTTAACCAAAAAAAATTTTGTCTTCTTTCTTGTTCCTGGTGCACAAATAAAATTTTTTTAATAGGAAATTTTAACATTTTTTTGCATCTCTGTGTACGTTATCTGCCTTTCCTCCTGCCTGGATTTCATTGATTTGTTCAAGTAACATTCCCCATTGACTGAGGACCTCCTAGAAAGCAGAATGAAAGAATAAAGCTGTGAAGGGGTAGCCAAATTAGGAATCCATGTTTCCAACCAGAAAGAAGTTTCAAAACCATTTTATACTGTGTTCCCGTTATGGAGCTTTATAATGCGTATTATTTTCTTAATAATTCTGAGAAAAATTACAGTAAAATAATATATTTGGCTTTGTTTAACTTAATAGCCAACATCATACTTTATTAAATTGCAGAATAATTTCTCATGTGACACCTGCTTAATATCTATGGAATGGTAGTATTTGGGAAAAAGTAGTCTGGTGAGATAGTATATCAGCCTTCATTTATTCTGAGAGAATTCATCAGTCTCTTGAGGATAAAGACAGAAGCCCCCTATATCTGCATTTTGTTCTTTCTTAATTGAAATGAAAAATTGTGAAATGCTAATTCTTTATATAATTTTGATGGTATTTTCAGTTGCATATGGCTTGTGTGAGAATTTGAAGAATTTTTAAAAATTCATTTAACTAGAAGTAGTGTGACTGAAACTATTAATTCTGGTTTCATAGTAGTGACATTATTGTAATCCCTTGGACTCGTGTAACCATTTGCTTGATATTTGTGAAATAATCTTATTTTACCACTCATAGACAATTCTCAGTAAGACGTAGAACAATGATGACCCCTTAATGAAGCATCTTTTTCTTCCCCAAAAGAGCTTGTTGCTCCAAGCTTGGTAGTCACATGGCTAATAAAAAATAACTTAGCAAGACTACTTTGGTTTCAATATTTTTATTTTTGATTCTTTGTCACAAAAATGTAAGTGTTTTTTTTTAAGAAGGGGAGAAATGAAAGAACGAACTCAATAGCAATAAAAAACAGACTAATTTTTTTAAAATGGGCAAAGGACTTGCAAAGACATTTCTCTAAAGAAAATACACAAATGAGCAACAAGCATGTGAAAAGGTTCTCAAATCATTTGGGAAGTGTAAATCAAAATCACAATGACATATAACTTCATACCAATTTGGTTAACTGTCATCAAGCAAAAACAGAAATAAAAGTGTCAGTAAAGAAATTGCAACCAGTACTCATTGCTAATAGAAACATAAGATGGTACAGCCACTGCAGAAAACAGTATTGTAGTTCCCTAAAAAATTAAATAGAATTAGCTTGTGACTTAGCAATTCCACTTCTAAGTATAAGCGGAAATAATTGAAAGCTATTTGTACAATCACATTCACAGTAGCATCATTCGTACTAGCAAAAAGATAGAGGCAACCAAAGTAATTCTCAATTAAATGGACAAATAAAATGTGGTATATGTATGTCATAGAATATTATTATACTTTAAAAAGAAGGGAATTCTGACACACATGCTGTTACAACCTGCCTGGATTTTTATGCCTGCTGCCCAGGAACACCAAAACTGAAAAAGCCATTGCATAGGGAAAAGAGTTTAATATCTCAAAGCAGCCAAGCAAGGAAGACAGGAGGAAATATTCAAATCCATCTCCTCAAAAATTCAGCGCATAGGGTTTTAAAAGGATATTTGGTAGGCAGAGGGATAGTGGCTGTTGAATGATTGATGAAGTCATGGGAAAATGTCCAGAATGTCTTTCTGTTACAGAGTTGATTTCTGGAGGAGGCATCAAGGACCAACTTCATGATGTTCTGTGTCTGAGTGTTTGAAAAAATCTCAGATATAATTCTTAGGTTTTATGGTAGATGTTATCTATAAAGCATATCCCATAACCATCAGATACTACCCCTTGCCTGTTAGTCATTATGGAGGTAGTCTAGGAGGAAAGTGTCAGAGAAGGGGAATGCCCTGGTGATTGGCCCAATTTTAGCTCTATCGCTTAAGAAAAAATATGTTAATACTCCTTGTCCCTCCCGCCGCCACATGTCAGTACACCGAAGGTAATTTTAAGTAGAGGGTTTCCCTTCAACATGGATGAAACTTGAAGACATTATGCTAAATAAAATTGAGGCAGGGAGCCCTTCCCCCAAGTCTTATAAGATAAAAGCAGTCCCAGAATAATGAAAGAGTTCTTCTAGCACTATAAGATAAAGAACTTTCTTAGGTGTTACATATTAGAAATAAATGCGGCCCCAATCTGTAATGCGCAATTGTAACTCTGCTGTAAACTTGAACTATGAAATACGCAATTAGCCAGTATGTTACTAATAAGCAAGCCTTATCGTGGGACAAGAAAGCTGAACATGTATAAAAGGCAATTCTCCCCTGCGATCAGGGTTCAGCCTTTGGATGCGAATCCGCTGAGCCGGTGCTGGCACAAATAAACGCTGTTTCCTGGCAGAATAGCCTCGATGTCCTGTCTCTCTCTGTAGAGATTCCCGCTACAAAATAAATCCGTCGCAGTTGGACAAATTTTGCTTGATTCCACTTATATAAGGTACATAAGGAGTCAAAATCATTGAGACATAAAATAGAATGATGTTTGCTAGTGGCTGAGAAGAAGGGGGATGGGGAGCTTGTTTAACGGACAGGAAGTATTAGCTTGGAAAGATGAAAAATGGGCTGCATATGCATGATGGTGATAATTACATAATAATGTGAATGTACTGAATGCCACTGAACTGTACACTTAAAATGGTTAAAATGATACATTTTATTTTACATATGTCTTTTCCACAATAAAAAATAAATGAATGAATGAATTTAGGTTTGTGCTGCCCATTTCACTTTTAGGAGACATGAAAATAAGGTATAAGAAAAGTGAAGAAACATTCTACCACGTTATTGTTACTAGGCACAAAATATACCCTCAGAACAGTTGTTAAATGATGATGGATTACCTAAAAAATAATGATAACCATAAAAATAATTGCAACAAATAAAAAGACAATATTATTAAATCAAATTTAGATATTCTTCCCTAAAAGAGCTCTGAAACCAAAGTTTGCTTTCTCTTTTTTAAAATGTCCCATATCCAGGTGAAATATTTTGTAAATGGTAAACAAGATATTGAGAAGTGACCCTATCATTTGATGATCCTTTTTTTATTTTATTCTATTTTATTTTATTTTAGTGTGACTCAGTGATTGTCCATATATCATGCAAGCACATCTCTCCTGCTCTGGGAGTAAGTTGCCCAAATATCAAAAAACTAACTTTTTCAGTTTTCCCCTTTTTGTGAATATTTGGGATATAAGTTACTAAATCAGGAAACTGAGGCCAAAAGGCCAACAGCCTTTAATAACTGAATAACTTAAATTTGGCAGACTAGAAAATGGCAAACTTTGAGACTATATTTTGTTTTTTGCTGACTTCATCCATGTCAGTTGACTCTTGCCTAAAGTAAGCCATTGTTTTTGGCTATAGAAATGTCACATGTTGTGCAGGGCATGGTGGCTCACATCTATTATCCCAGCACTCTGGGATGTGAAGGCGAGAGGATTGCCTGAGCCCAGGGGATTGAGACCAGCCTGGACAGCCTTACAACACCTTGTCTTTACAATACATTTTTAAAAAATTAGCCAGGCATGATGGCGCATGCCTGCAGTTCTAGCTACTTGGAAGACTGAGGCAGAAGAATCACCTGAGCCCAGAAGGTCAAGGTTGTGACCATGAGCATCCCACTGCACTCTAGCCTGGGACACAAAGTGAGGCTCTGACTCAAAAAATAAGTCAATGTCATATATTGTGATCACATAAATGCTTGTACTGCTTGTACTGCAGTCTCTGTAACTCAAAGTACACACTGAAGGAGTTTAAATAATTTAACTGATACTGCTTCAGAGAGTAGCATGTGTCTCAACTGCTTACTTTTAAATATTTTTTTAAAAGTCTTCATAATCTTGCATATTGTGAGGCAAAGAATATTACCAATATATTATCTGTTTGTTCCTATGAAGTCATTTCCACAATTGACCTGTCTAGCTCAGTTCAGAAAAACAACATATGAAGAAACTAAAAGACACTTAGAAGTGATTTATTAAATCTGTTGAAAACATTGTCATTTTTATGACAAAGTTGAGATGACAATATTTGAAGTACAATACCAATCTTTTACAAGTTGGAAATTTCAAGAGAGTTGGGAAGGCTGGCAATAATGTATCTCAGGGGTGAATTTACTGATATCTCATGCCAGTTCAACAGAATAATGCTTTTGAGATGTCTTCTCCAATTGGATTGCTCTCTCTTGTTTTTTATTTTTTTAAATTAGATGCTTTTGTTTGAATTTCTTCTTTTTCTCAGGTTGCACCCAGTAGGTGTAGTCTGATCTAGAGCTAAGTATTTTGCTTGCCAAAAAAACTTCGAAGTTAGTGCAATGCTTTGGCTACTACAAACATTCATTTCATATTAGCTGAAAAGATTTTTTTTCTTCTGGAGCAATATTTGGGCTATCTTTTCATGGTTAGTGGATTCTTTTTAATGAGTAAAAGTATTGGTATGCTGGTAAATGATGACAAGAACTCTAGACTAAAATAAGATCATAATTTGTAATGTTCATTGATTTCTTTGATACGAAAACTCCCACCCAGTAGATTATAAGCTACCAAAATTTTGTCAACCAGCTCATAAAACTGAAAATGTAACAATTGGCAAGCTGACATGTGCCAACTCTGTAAAAAGCTAGCTCCAATGCACCAAGGAAAAGTTACTGATATTAAAGAAACCCAGAAAGCTGGAAAAGGAAGATGGAAAACCACTTGTTTGTAACAATGAGACTCAGAGTTATGCCAATTTCTCTCTTTTACTAGAATTTTGATATTCCTAAAATTCAAACAGTTTTTACTTTTATTTAGTTCTGCCTCCCCTTTTTCTTAAACAGAACAATCATTGGGAAAAGGTCACACTAGGAAATTCATACATTCATACAGTTACTTTGATCTTTTTACTTTTCTCCTATTTTTTTGTTTTATGATCACTGCCCACAGCATGTTTTAAAAAGCCAAGAGTGTAGAAAAAATAACCACTAGCATTTATTAAGGGCTTGCAATGTGTGTCATGCATATATTATCTCATTCCATTCTCAAAATAATCTCACAAGGTTGGTAGCTGCTTCACCCTTTTCCAAGTTAGATACTTAGACACAGTGGTGCTGAGAAAATAAAGATTTATACCGAGTTCAACACTTGAAGTCACACACTTCAATCCCTAATTTCTACTTCCTTGTGGCAGTTTGTGTCTTGGACAGTAAAGCTACCATCTTTCATGTGTGTACTGATTCTAGTCCACAAAGTGTGTAGATGGGTTAGTTGGGCAGTGGAAATAGGCCACACCCAACTAAAGAATGTTGTCCTTAGCCTCCAAAAGGAAAAAAAAAAAAAAGAAATACCTAAGGATCCAAGAGAAGTTCTTTCCTGTTTTGTAAAGAATAGTATGCCTAACTTTTAACTTCACTTCCCTAGAATTTCTTTTTTTTATTTTTATTTTTGAGTTGGAATCTCACTCTGTTGCCCAGACTGGAGTGCAGTGGCACCCTCACATCACCCCAGCATCAACCTGCTGTGCTCTGGTGATTCTTCCACCTCAGCCTTCCAAGTAGCTGGAACTACAGGTTCATGCTACCATACCCGGCTAATTTTTTATTTACTGTAGAGACAGTCAGTTCTCGCCAAGTTGCCCAGGCTGGTCTCGTACTCACAGGCTCAGGCAGTCCACTCGCCTCAGCCTTCCAAAGTGCTGGGATTACAGGTTGAGCACCCGAGCCCAGCCTATTTTGTTTTATTTTATTTTTATTTATTTTTTTTAGAGACAGGGTCTTACTCTTTTGCCCGTGCTGTAGTGCAGTGGCATGGTCTAGCTCACTGCAGCCTCAAACTTCTGGGCTCAAGGGCTCCTCCACTCTCAGCCTCCCAAGTTGCTAGGACTATAGGCGTGCAGCATCACATACAGCTAATTAAACAAACACAAACTTTTTTAGAACTAGGGTCTTGCTATATTGTCCAGGCTGATTTTGAACTCTTGGCTTCAAGTGATCATCCTACCTTGGTCTACCAAAGCACTGGGATTATAGGCATGAGCCACTGTACCCAATTCCCTAGAATTTATTTCTTTTAGCTTTACATCATTTTATCTCATTAGAAGTCTCATTACAAATAAAATTATAAAACAAACATTTCCAAATCTTAAGCTGTAATTTGGGGAATTATGTACGTAAAAATGAGAAACTATGACATGGCAAAATATAGTAGGGTTTTCTATTTATTGATCCTACAATTACATTTTATTTTGCTTATATAGCTCTTATTTTGAGCTTTAGTATTTGATAACACAATTGATGCATTTTAAAATTAACAAATTCACACCTGTGAGTACTTTTTAAATGAGAAACTAAAATGAATACATTTAAAACTTTTACCAGGGTCAAGAAATTGAAGACTAAATAAATAGAAACAATTTGGGATACAAATTAATTAAACCAATAGGAGAAGAGGTTTGTAATTGTCTTTGGGATTTAGAGAATCAAAGTGGTTTTTGATGACAAGACTAGTAGCTTCATGAATATCGTTGGCTGAGGAAACTTAAAAGTTGATTTGATGCTTTATATGACTCGCTTTTTTGGTATTTTTTTTTTGAGTTGGAGTCTCATTTTGTCACCCAGGTGTCAACCTATTGGGCTCTGGCGATCCTTCTACCTCAGCCTTCGATGTAGACAGAACTATGGGCACGCGCCACCAGAGTGAGACTCTGATTAAAAAACAACAACAAACAAACAAACAAAAACCTACTCAGACGTGCTGACTGTCTGAACAGATACAGCAGGATGTAAAATCTCAATTCTTTGCTTGAAATTTGAATTCTTTTTTGTTTTCGATTGCTTGTTTTCTCATTTACTATATTAGTTGTCACCAATGTCATGTCTGTGGGAAGGGCAATTTTTCCCAGGATAATATGTGAACATCTCTCTGTTCCTGGGAAGTGACATTAGACCAAGTTTTTCCAAAGTCTGAACTTTCTTTTTCTTGTGGCAAGAGGAAGAACAATTTATGTTTTTAATTAATTCATTAGTTTGAGTTGTAGTCTCACTCTTGTCACCCAGAATGGAATACAGTGGCACACTCATGACCACCACAGCCTTGATCTGCTGGGCTCACGCGATCCTTCTGCCTCAGCCTTCTGAATAGCTGGAACTACAGACGCACGCCACCGCACCCGGCTAGTTTTTGTGATTTATTGTAGAGACGAGGTCACCACATTGCCCAGGCTGGTCTCGAACCTCCTGGGCAAGGAAATCCTCTCACCTTGGCCTCCCAAAATGTTGGGATTACAGGCTGAGCCATCACACCCAGTTTATTTATTAATTTATGAGTCGGAGTCTTACTCTGACACTTAGTCTGGAGTGTAGTGGCACTCTCACAGTCACTGCAGCCTTGACCTGCTGGGCTCAAGTAATCCTTCCGCCCCAGCGTTCCAAGTAGCTGGAACGACAGGTGCCCAGCTGAGTTTTTTAATTATTGTAGAGAGGAGGTCTTGCCATGTTGCTCAGGTTGGTCTCAAACCCCTGAGCTCAGGCAATCCTCTTGCCACAGCTTTCCAAAGTGTTGTGATTACAGGCATGCGTCACCAACAGGCAATTTGTTTCCATTGGCTCTGTGTGGTTTAGTTCTGCTGCTATGTTACGTTTGTTTTATTATGGGAGAATATGCCATCTTTGAGGGAGACTCCCAAAAAATGGAATTATATTTTGGAGGATAGACCCCTTATATTACAGTCTTCCTCTGCTAGATAAATGTTCTAAGAACCATCAGCATCAGTGTACCAGCTAGTGCTGTTATGAGAGGCTGCATTTGGCTTCAGTGAATTTTTTTTTTTTGGAGATTCTTTCAAAGCATTTGTGCCTGCCCACACCCTGCTGAGTGTTCAGCCGTTTTTGACCCAAAACGACATGATCTCCATGCCACACCTTCCCTATTCACCCTATCAACTTTTTTTTTCATTTCCCTGGAAGGAAACCATCCTCAAAGGAAAACTGTGGAAGAGGAGAAACAAAAGCAGCAGAAGCACTAAAAGGCATCCAAAGATAAGTTTAAAAACTGTTTTGAGCAGTGGAAAAAGCATCTTGATAGATGTATGGCATCAAACGAAGAGTACTTTGAAGGTGACAAGTTTAAACATGTAAGAATAAATACACAAATTTTATAATTAAACTCCTGATCTGGGGAGTCCCCCCTTGTATGTATCTTGTGATATGGATTATAACAATAGTAATAACCATACTTATTCAGTCAAAAGGAAAAGAGAAAATATGAGAAGGAAATCGAATGAGGTTATAATAGGAAGAGAAGACTAGGGAACTCTGAACTGAAAGAATTGTTCAGAGATGCTGATGCAGACGCAGGGTCTGGGATTGTGCTGAACCACTGTAAAGAAAAGGGTGTAATGTTATTCAGTATTATTCAGTACAGAGTACTTGTCAGTTCTTTGCCTGGTTTTCTTGAAAAAGGACGTGTCACTTGCTCTTGCTGTCGGCCATCCAGCCTTCCTGAGAGTGAGAACTACAAATGTTCCTACAGGTGACATGGTAGCCAATCACCTGGTTACACACCTAGCTTCTCTGCAAAACCCTCCCTTCAGTGTTTTCTGACCTAGGATGACCTTGAGGCCAGAGTGAAACTCTGTGCATCGGGTGAGTTGGGAGTGAAGATGAGCACTCCGTGGTGCCTTCAATGGGGACAATGAGAGGGAACACCTGTTTCATAGGCTAGCATGCTGATTCACATTTCAGAACCAAAATGAGCTATTTTGTTTCTCTGTCTTTAAGAAAATAAGAATGTGTGTTTGGTTTAATAAAATAGCACAGTTGTCAGAATTGCAGGTTCTTCCTTTCTTTGATCTATAAGATTATGGAAGACACTGGAGGAGGACTCTGGGGAGATACAAACCGATTGGGCAAAATAAGTCATCGTTTTGGGTCTGCATGACTGGCAGCATTATGCCCCAAAAGACTTTTGGAAAGTCAAGGTGCTGTCCTAGAGGAGAGATACCCATGACCCAGCTGGCAAAGACAAAGAAATAGATCTCCCCAAATGGAAATAAAGAAAGGAGTAGCTTTATCCTTTACAGACTGAATTAATGGCTGCTTTCTGATTTCTAAAATAAATAGTTATGAAATTATTTGAAAACTTCTCTAATATCTCTTGAAGTTAATTTCAATTATGGTCCCTTCCACTGTGGTTTACAATTCAATGTATTTTGAGGGTCCTGATCGTTGTTACTAATTACTTTCTTCCCTTGGTTTTATTCGCTTTCATTGTTAAAAATAAATTTACATTTCCCCTAATTCTAGATACTTGAAAGCTGATTTTCCTCTTCTTTGGAATATGGGGATTTCAAGGTATGGCCATGGCTCATATAATTTACCGAAAGGAGTATGTTATAAAAGTTTCTGTGTTAATCAAAAGTAATCAGCATTACTATTGATACTGCATGCTATTTTAGGATGCTGTTTGTCAAGATTTTATTGAGGAAGCTAATGTATTTCAGTGTTGCAATACTGAGAATATAAAATATAGACTATATCCACAAATTAAAGAAAGAGAATTTGCTGTATCAACTACTCCGGAACACATTTTTAAAATACATATCTTACTTTTAACATGATCAAAGAAAAATTGCTATTATATGTTGGATACTGCTTTTTTCCCCCCTTGCTTTCCTCCTTCTGTAAGCAAAAATGATAATCTTAAACTGCACACAAAAATATGTATCCATAACTTCAAAAGGTATATTGATCAAGTAATTAAATTAAACTGGATGTTTGACACCATGTACATGAATAATTTCATGACTGACAGAATATTCTGTTTTCAACTCATTTCAAGGTGTGGTGCTTTGTAGACTTAAGTCTTGAGGAAAACGCAAAAATGGGTTTTAAACATTGAAAACAGTGTATTTGCATAGCATTCACAAAAAGACATCTCAAAATTAGAATAAAAACTGTTTTGTCTTTTTAATTATATTCAATAATAATAATGATAATATCAGCCAGGCATGGTGGCTCACACCTATAATTCCAGCACTTTGGGAGACCGATGGGATGATCACTTGAGGCCAGGAGTTTGAGACCAGCCTGGGCAACATAGTGAGAACTTTTCTCCACAAAAAATTTTTAAAAATTAGCCAGACATGGTGACATGCACCTGCAGTCCCAGTTAATTAGGAGGCTGAGGCAGAAGGAGGTCGAGGCTACGGTGAACCATGATTATACCACTTCACTCCAACTGGGCATCAGAGTGAGAGCCCATCTCAAAAAAAAAAAAAAAATATATATATATATATATGTATATGTATATATGTTTATATGTATATATAATATTTTTTATTTATTATCTACTGTTTGTCTTATCTTATACAATTTACTTGCATTTAAAGAAATTGTGTGTAGGAAGCAGAAAGTCTGGGGATAAAGGAGTATACAGATAATAGGTTTTATCAAAAAAAAAGAAAGAGAGATAACTTTCTATAAAAGAATTAAATAAGCATTAGACCAAATCCACAATCTTCAAATCTTTCACTCAAGCCACCTGCAACAGAAGGAGAAGGAGGAAGAAGAAGAGAGATGTGTAAGCAGGCATTAGGTCGGTAACCAGCTTTGATCCCTTTGTGAATGGTCAGGCTAAGGAAGGTAAGATCTCCTAAGAATGGTTGCAAAAGAACAGAGACATATAGTATAAACTTTAGGTAGGAGCAAGTACTTCTTGGAGCAGAAGAGACAGTTAAAGGAAGTATCACATAATGACAAGTTTTGTTTTGTTTTGTTTTTTCCTTTCCTACCTTTGTATCTTTTTACTTTTCCTTTACTTGGTGTTTTGGCTAGGACCTCTAGTACAATATAGCATAGAAGTCGTGTAGCAAACATCACTGCCTTGATCCCAATTTTTTATTTTTGAAATTTTAATGACAAGTTTTCACTCTCTGAGCCAGCCTGGAGTGTAGTGAAATGATCACAGCTTACTGTAACCTCAAATTCCTGGGTTCAAATGATCCTCCTGCCTCAGTCTTCCAAGTAGTTAGGAATATAGAAATGCAGTACCATGCCCAACTAAATTTGTATATTTTTCTGTAGAGATAGGGTCTAATCATGTTCTCAAACTCCTGGTCTCAAGCAGTCCTCTCATCTTGGCTTCCCAAAGTGCTGGGATTATAGGAGTGAGCCACTAAACTTGGCAGGAAAGTGTCACACAGTGATGAAAGAGGACAGTCAATTGTTCAGCTAATGGTACAGTTCTGTCTTCCAAAGGATAAACACAGAGAGGCCATGGTGCTAACAGGAGTTGGAAAAGCAATCAGACAAACCAAAGAGTAGCCAAAGCAAAAGAGATTTGAAAGAATTTTAGGTAGTACCATTGGCAGAACGTCTACCAACAGCAGTGTGAGGAATCTCTGAACATCAGAGAATGGACCAGAGATACCAATGTAAACTGAAATTAGAGATGTACAGAAATGAGGAGATAGTACTTCCTGAAATATAAACATCCTTCCTTTCTTTGAGCTATGTTTGAACAACTCTGTAGCGAACTGTTGCAGAGAAACACTGTCATAACTTATTTGTATGTGTACCTGTTGTAATGCAGGCTTGTGAGACCAGGGAACACTTTCTATGTTAGAATGTGTAGATCATTCATTGATTGGGTGTTGTTCACTGACTAGCTTGTTCATTTTTGAAATTCATTCTTTCAACAGCTGTTTATTGATAAATTATTGTTTCAAACACTGAGTTATACCTTGGAGATAAAGACAAATAAGACAGATAGGGTCTTCCTGCCCTTATGAAGCTTATATATTAGTGAGGGGTAATAGTTAATATGCAAACAAATTTACACATTATTGCACAAGATATTATAGTTGACTGTTGTGGCAGAGAGGAATTGGGTAATTTAAGATGAAAATTTAAATGACAAAAATATGTCACATCTAAGTATGAAGAAATGACCTTTCAGTCAGAGAACGCGAAGAAAATGTGGTACATGTACATGATCAGTATTACGCAGCCATAAAGGACAAAATCTTGGACTTCACAATAAATTGGATGGAGTTAGAGATCGTCTTACTCAGTGATCGATCACAGAAACAAAGAACTGAATATCACATGTTCTCACTCATAGAAGGAACCTGAACATTAATCGAAGTAGTACAAGGGAAGGATCAGTAGTTGCTGTGCACTGCCAGGAGATAGAAAAGGTCATGTAACAACACAACGGGTACCTGCTCCCAAACTAGGGTAAGTGAGGACCAGTTGGAGGCCCAAACTTCACCTGCTTGTAGACTATTTATGTACCTGTTCCTGACTTGTACCTCAAATCTCTATAATAAAATGAAGTTTTTTTAAAAAAAGAATTTGACTTATTAAAATGAAACCACCATATTGGAGCATAATAAACACAGTAGAAAGTGGTAGAGAATGAAGTCTGAGACACAGGTTTCATGAGATGGTGTTAGAATTTGGAGTTTTGTTTGAAATGCAGTAGTAAAACACTTGCATATTTTCAGGTAGAAGACCTACTGATTTACTTTTCTTTTAATTTTCAAAAAATATTTTCAGAGATGTGGTCTTGTTATTTTGCCCAAACTCTTGTGGTCATGCACTTCTCTAGCCTCAACCTCCCGAGTAGCTGTGACTGCAGGTATGCACCATTGTACCCAGCTCTCGTTTACTTTTTGAACACAGCATTCTAGAAAACAAATGCAGAAGGAATTATAGAGATTGTTGAAGAAGCAAGGTAAACTGCTTAGATGACCATTGTAGTTCTCAAGTTTGTGGAAATAGGAGATGGCAGCGATGATGAAGAGAAATGAACAAATACAGGGTGTGATTTTGTGACTGTGTCAAGAGGATTTGTTGAGCTGGGTTGAATATGAGAAAGAGATTTTGGGCTTGTACATTTGGTTAGTGATGGGGCAGTTTAGAGAGAAGTGTGGTCTCCAGAGAATACAACTGCAGGGAATGTATCAAGAGTAGTATTTGAGCCATTGAAGTTTGAGACACTGTTTTGAAATATAAGCAGAGAAGTCAAATGAAGAAGCAGTTGGAGATTCAAACGTGGATTTCAGGAAAAGCTTCAGTTCAGATATAGATACAATAAAGAGTCATCAGACCAAACATGGCCTTTAAAATGCTTACTACGACAAAACCTCCAAGCACCTAGTATGACACATTGCACCTGGAGGGGGAGAACTCCATAAGAATTTCTAAGTGTATTGCTATATGGGAGATACAATTTTAAAGGCAGGAGATAGGGAAAATAAATAGATTGAGTGATTTGAAAGACAGTGAATTCGTTTCCTATGGCTCTGTAACACAATGCCACAAACAAGGGGGATTTCAGCACCAAAATATCTTTTCTCATAGATCTGGAGGCCAAAAGTCTGAAACCAATATCAAGGTATCAGGCTGTGCTCTCTCTGGAGACTCTAGGAGATGATGATCTTTTCTCTTTTCTTTCAATTTTTACTGGTGGTTGCTGTTCCATGGCTTGTCGCTTCATGGCTCCAATCTTCAAAGCCAGTATCTCTAAATCTCTGCTCTGTCTATATGTCACATTTTTTCTTGTTGGTATCAGATCTCCTTCTGTTTCCCTTTTATAATAATACAAGTGAGGCATTTAAAGCTCACTTGGATAAAACAAGATAATCTCCTCATCTCAAAATCCTTAATTTAATCACACCTGCAAAGACAGACTTCTCCTCCCCTTTTTTGTTGTATACGGCACCATTCACAACTTTCAGGAATTATTCGATAAATATCTTTGGGAACTATTTTTCAATTTACCACAGATGGTATTGACTGAAAATTTTATAAACCTTAAAATGATAAGGAAATGTAATCACTACTAAAATAGAGTTCATAGTAATATGAGAGTAAAATAAATCAATTCTGAAAATGACCTTGAAGTAATACTTCCATGCCCTGGGTCCTGAGGAAGGAGTAAGAGTTTATAAGTTTGAGAGTGGGAAGAAGAAACTTCAGGCATAGGGAACTGCATGGAGATAGGTAAAGACTTGTGTGTTTGGTGTAGGCAAAAGAAAAATACATGAATATACTTTAAGCCCAAATTTTAAGCAAGAGCTTTTAATTGAGACTCTATTCTTGTTTAGCCTTTGGAAGGTACAAACTAATTTGGGATATAATATTTATAGAAGTCCATAAACTTGGGGAAATATGATGTGTATACCTGGAACTGATATGTAATTATATGCTAAACTTTGTAATATTTACTAGGAGTTCAGAGATAGAAAGGAATCACCAGGAAACACATTTGTTGTGGATCATAAAGCATGAATGAAGCTTGAGTATGTGGGTAAGGCAGAATGTACAGTGTAGTTTAAACAGAAGAAAGAAGATGAACTGATGTAGGAATGAGAACTGTGTGAGTGACAGAAAAAGAGACCCACAGCATAACTGGAGTTCCTGGAAGGGTAACAAGGAAAGAGATGGGATAAAGTAAGATGTAGTTTTACTACTGAAGGGTTCAAGATCATAGGGAAGGCTGTTCCTTGAAGCTTTCCTCAAATCGCATAGACCATATTGCCTCTTGTGTTTCCCCTGTGCAGTTTAGACTGGATGTTAATTGTCATGTCTACACAGGTAAACAGAAACAGAACAGATTCTGGCATTCCATCGAATGGTGAACTCTATCAGAGCCTACTCTATACTTTTTAGTTTTTTTCCCCAATCTGGAGAAAGAAGGTACTGTAGAAAGCCATGATTGAGAAAGAGAGAAACTGACACAAGATTTGAAGGTGATAGAGAGAAATTTTGCTGTAGACCAGTTTCTAGCATCGCACAGAGTGAACACTGTGTAAAAACCTGGTAGGAGAGTCAGTTAAATAATTGATCCAGGTTATGACCCAATTGCCTTGTCTGTGCTGAGTTTTATTGATTGACATTGAACTGAGGGAGATAGACTGAGGAGGCACTAGCAAGAGAGGGCTGATTTTTACCCCCCACACACACACACGCACAGACACACACACGCTTGCACACCACATGCTCACACACACTTCTCCCTTGGCCACTCTCATCTGGGGCGTAAGTGTAATGTTTTCAACCTGTCTTCCTTATTACAGTTGATAAGATAGTATTTACAAATTGCTCTGGGAAGCATGGAAGTTTTCCTACTAATAAAAAATATTTTTCTGACATGACATTTGATTTGAAAAATGTCTACATACTCTTGATGGGTTATTGTAAGCAAATGATGCAATTTCAGTACTCAGGAAATAAGAGAGGGAGCTGCCTTTTTATACCCCTCTGCATGTTCTTTTTGTTGATTTAACAAATATTTCAGCATTGATTACAAAACAAGCAATGTGCGCGGATATGGCATTTAATTTTGCCTGTTTTCAATTATGGATGGAAACAGTCTACAATCCCTGCACACGCATTTATTTATAAAAACATACACAATTTTTTCTGCCTGACTTTGTTTTAAATGCATTTTCCCTAAGAGTATGCTATGCTTCAGATACTGTATTAGACTCTAGAAATGCATAATTGAAAAGGCAGGGTTTCTGTTCTTGAGATCACAGTAACATGTGAAAATAAAGGCAAAAGCAGAAATATTTGTACGAACATGATGATACGATGCAATAAAATAAATAATTGGGAATTTTGCATTGCTTAGTTCTACTAAGGGACTTAGGTAAGAAATCACAAATGAAAAAAAAAAGAATTAAAAAAAAAGAAACAATAAAAGTCACCTTCTGTATCCATCTCAGCAAAAGGTATCTCTGCAAAGGCACCCAGAAGTAAGAAGGAAGATAAATTGTGAGACCAGAGATAAGAACTCATGAAGGAGAAAAGTAAAGAACCCAGGGCTGACTACCTCCAAATATAGAGCTTTGAATAGATGGTAATTATGCACTAGTCTCTGAAAGATTACTATTGAACACTGGAAGAAAATGTAACAATTTGACCTTATTAGAAGTCTCTCTATTCTTCATTATTATTTATGTTTTTTTAGGTTCAGTGGGTACATATGTGTATTCATTACATAGACATAGTGTGTAGTGGTGGGGATTGAGTCTCAGGTGGTCTGCTCCCTACCACCTATAGGGGCACAATGTTTACAATGTTGACTCCTCTTGAATGAGAATGATAAAAGCCTCAGATACATGAAAGAATAAGGCATATTTGGAAATCTCTAAGTCTTTGATATGGTGGATGGATACAGTTCAAGGTGAAAACACCATGGGAGATGAAGGGACTTGTAGGAAATTGAACTTTGTGGTTTCATCAAAAGCCTTCGTAGCATTTCAAGCAGTGAAGAGTAATATGGTCAGATTTGCATTTAAAGGTTGCCTTACTGAGCAAGATGAAGAAACATCAGTGAAATAAGGTTATAACATGAGTTAATGGTAATGTTGAAATATTTCTGGGAGGCATATTCTGTGATATGGTAATTAGAGTTCATGAGTGCTTGCCCTTGTTCCAATGCTGACCACCTCTGCATCCAAGTATCAAGAGTTGGTGGGTGGAAATGGTTTGGGTTCTCTTCTTTTTTTTTTTTTTTTTTTTTTTTTTTTTTTTTTGCTATTTTCTAATTCTGGAGGTTTGGTCACTCAGGGTGACCACTATTTTGTCTGACTGTGCTATTACTCTTAATGTGGTAACTCAGGAACTAGCAATCATAGGTGGGCAGGTCAGGACTCAGTGGAGTCTAAGAATAGTACTTAAAGGAGAAAGCAAGAGAAAATAATGACTGTAATATAACATGTCCAAAGAGAGAACTTGACCTTTTCGAATCCAACGAGCAGCAGTGGATGCTCTAGTTGCTGTCTGGACTAGTAAAGAGATACATCTCCCCTACCAGGCTAAATACCCTTTCTGAGAGAACTCCCACTGTGGAAGAAAGTGAGGAATTTATGTCTGCTGCGCTAATGCAGGGCATGTAGTTACTTGGAGCCCAGGATTGGATGTCAAGGAAGAAAAAGAGAATGTTAATCCTAAGGGGATCTAACACATATTTAGAAGTTCAAGACTGGTTAACACATATAAAGTTAAGACCAAAATGCTCTGGGAAAGAAAAAATGACAGTGTGTCTATTTAACACAGCTATGGACAAACTTTAAACATACTAATAATCCATCTTCTTTCACATCCCAGCTCAGGTAAAATTCCTTATGATGGTAAGGCCTCATTCAAGACTTTCTGAGCACTCTTCTCAATTTGTAATTAGCTTTTCACTTGTGAGACTCAAATCTGTTTCTCCTACTATAGGAGTCAAGGCTAGCGTTAGTTTCTGTTTTCTGTTATATCCACTGAGCCTCCCACAGCATCATGGAGACAGTAGGCACTCTGAGTAAATGAAGTTACCACTTATAGAAGACCTATAGTATGGTATTCTAGTTATTGTCAAATTTTAACATTCATTCAGATCACTCGACCTTTGCTATTAGGCAGGTTTTGATTCAATATTTTGGAGGGGTAGTAAGTTTGCACAATTCTCCAACAAGCTCCTGAGTGATGTCAATGATACTGGCCCATAGGCCACACTCTGAGAAGCAATGGGTTGACACTTATGAATGGACATTTTAGAGCCAGGAAACTCAGTAACTTGTCCAGTTTGCCTAGCAGATTAGGGGAGATCCTGGATTCTAATCCAGACCAGACTGACCTGGAGTTCTCAAATGTGCTATTTGCTTTTGTCAAATCCAGCCATTGCTAAATGTGACCACACAGCTTCTCCGCCTTCCTTTTTAAATTGTATGTAATTTTCTTGGCTTCTGAAAATACTGGGAACATGCATTGTCTGCCCCTAACTCAGGAGAAATACAGGACATCATGAGCAGATGGCTGTGTCTTCTTAGAGATAGTACACTATAAGAAGACTTTAATTCCTCTAGACTTTAAATAACTCCATCAACCATAAATTAGAATTGGCCTTCTCTGAACACAATATGGATCTTTATACCATGATAGAAAGTGAAGTCATTTTCTGTGTCTATCTCAGCAAAAGATGCCTCAATGACAGCACCCAGAAGTAAGATGGAAGAGAAATTGTGAAATCAGAAATAAGAGTTCAGAAATGAAGGAAGAAAGTACCCAAGATTGATTCAAATATAAAGCTTTTAATGGATGCTAATTATGTGTTGGTCTCTGAAAGATTAGTAATGAACCCTGGAAGAAAATACAATTTAACCTCATCAGAAATTTCTCTAGTCTTCTTTAAGGAGTGTGTGTGTATGTGTGTGTGTGTGTGTGTGTGTGTGTGTGTGTGTGTGTGTGTGCACGTGCGCATGCTCGTGCCCCATATTGGAAAATGGTTATGATATCGTACCATACGGCTTTTGGTTTCTATGGGCTGGATTTTACAAGAAAGAATAGGCAGGGTTTCATTTTTCCCAGCTGTAAAGATGCAAAAATTTTAAATTAAAAATAACCTTTCAGCTGATTCCTTGCATAATTGCTATCTTGTTTTGCTAATACTGTGGCTGAATTATAACTTGCTGAAGCCTTGGGGATTTGCATGCTAGTTTATCCTCTGAATTTGCATTGACATGGTTTTCAGTCAAGTGCATAACTAAATCCTGTGGCCATGAGCAAGGCTGGCAGTATTTGCATTGAAAATCAGTAGGAGATTAGAGGAACAATGGCTCTGTGCAGGCTCCCTAAATAGATTCAATGATGAAAATGTTGGTTCTCTCAAAACACCAGTTCGCTTCCATTAAGGGACTATGGCCGCTGAGGCTGTCCCTGCATCAAAAGACCAAAGCAACAAGAGACAACACAGGAAAACAGAGAGAGAGAGCTCCCACAACAAAACTTGTACTTGTCAAGTGACCATTTTTCAGAATTAAAAAAAAACATGGGTATTTGAGGAGGAAGTCTGGCGGCATTCTTGCTGAAAATTTTCTGATTCAAAAACAAAAACAATAACAGCATTTTGCTTTCTTGCTAGGTACAAAATGTGTTAATGCCGATAATGAGCTTAGCATCTTTCCTGACATTCTCAAACTGGCTTATGACCTATTTTTAAAAGGCCAGTGAGACATTCCATAAAGTAAAACTAAGAAAACTTCTTTATAAGCTGGAATTTTCTTTTCTGTGTATTGCTTTTATATTGAAATTTGTATCTACTGTATGACTCTTAGTGGAGAAAAAAAACAAAAAATTCTGACCTCGCACCAGATGATTTGTTAAACTCTGACCGTCATTTTAACAGCTTTTACTTGGTACCACAGACTCTTCCCATTTGAAAGCTGAAACCATTGGCAGGCGTACTCAGATTCACCCATGGAGGAAAGTTAAGTTCCTAAGAGGTAAAGAGATGTTCCCAAAGCTACACATAAGCCACTAGCTAGTGTATGCAAATAAACTTGCTGCCAAAAAGAGGGGAAGTGGGCATGGAAAAGAGGTGATAATTTTTTTAATAAAGCAATTATATAAAAATGATGACATGGATATGGGGATTCACATTTCCTTGTTGTCTTTAGTTTCCTGTTCATGATTGTTGTGAGAACTAGATTAGGAATGAAGGTTCCAGCAAAATCAGTCTATTGTCACGAGAGAGCTTAAGCTCAGGTGTGATTGGAGAGTAAACACAAAGAGCACATCTTGCTCTTCACTTAAACACATTTAAATAGGTTTGTGGACCAGGTATGAAAGCTTATGCTTTTTTTGTGTGTTCTTTTTTAAAATTTATATTTTAGAGTTGTGGGGTACAAGTGAGGATTTGCTATATACATAAGCCACACACAGGTGGAGTTTGGGCTTCTAGCTGGCTCTCTCTCTCCCTGGTAGCAGATCAGGTACCCGTTGTTTTGCCACATGAAAGCACATTCTTGTCACCCATGAGTGATGACTACTGATGATGATATGGGCAATGAAGCCTCAAGAACAGCCAAGCCCAATAGAGTAAAAGTGGCTGGGGAAAGTTCCAGGATGTTCCAGATATAATGGATCAGAAAAAGCCTCAACCCATAAGGTCTATATACATTTGTAATAGAAACAGTTTAGAGGTCCAGGAACATCTGAACAAGTCTAGACAAATAATGTTTGCATAAATAAAGCAGAGCTTTTACAAGAAGTTATATCACTACAAAATAAAGCTTATTCTGTTGTAGAGTGATAGAAAAATATACAAAATTATAAAGGATAAACTAAGATAACAATATAAAAGTACCATAAGGTAGCCCTTCAGTAAGTTGTAGAAAGGGAACAAAAAGATGTCTCAAGATGTAGGAAGACTGAAGGAGAACTGGAAAACTCTTCAGTGAGTGGTCAAGTTAAAGTGGCTACAATATAGTTAAATTACCTATGCATGCTTCCTCTTTCACTTTTCTGGTTCCTCTTTGGCTTTCTGGGCAAATTCAAAGACAAAGAAACCAATGGGGAAAAAAAAAAATCACCATTTTTTTTCAGAGGAAAGAACATCCTCTTCTTCTGTTTATGATTAACCTACCTTATCATGTCACGTTTTATGCTCTCACTAGCAACTGCGGATTTGCGTGTGGGTTAAATTGGTAGTATAAACCTGTGGTTCTTATTGTTGGTCCCAAGACAGCAGAATTACTATCACCTGGAAATTTCTTTAAACGTCATATCAGAAACTCTGGGATTGGGGCCTAGAACCCCGTTTTATAAAGCTTTCTAGGTGATTCCGGTACATTCTAAAGTTTTTTGTTTTGTTTTGTTTTGTTTTTGTTGTTGGAGTCTCACTCTATGTTGTCCAGGCTGGGGTGCAGTGGCATGCTCACGGTTACCACAGTCTCCACCTGCTGGGCTCAGGTGATCTTCCACCTCAGCCTTACAAGTAGCTGAAACTACAGACGTGTGCCACCACTTCTGGCTAGTTTTTGTGATTTATTGTAGAGACGAGGTCTCACCAAGTTGCCCAGGCTGCTCTTGAAACCCCAGGCTCAGGCAATTCTCTGGCCTTGGGCTCCCATTGTGCTGGGATTGCAGGCCGAGCCACCGCGCCTGGCTTATTCTAAAGTTTGAGAGCCACTGCTGTAAATAGTAAGGTTCCTAAAGTTTTTATAACCATGGGATATATGATGTTTTTATTTTTCTTTAAACAAGCTATAAGTTATTTCTTCACTTTCATTTATAGAGAATTTCTTCACTTTCATTTACAGAGAATAAATTAAATACTTTAATTATTCAATATTAAATGTGTTTAAATTGTACATTTAGGCCGGGTGTGGTAGCTCAAGACTGTAATCCCAGCACTTTGGGAAGTCGAGGTAAGAGGATTGACTGAGCTCAGGGGTTTGAGACCAGTCTGGGCAACTTGGTGTGACCTAATCACTACAATAAATCAAAAATTAGCCGGTCAGGGTAGCACACACTTGTAGTTCTAGCTGCTTGGAAGGCTGAGGTGGAAGGATCGCCTGAGCCCAGGAGGTCCAGGATGTGGTGTCCAGGAGCATGCCACTGCACTCCAGCCTGGGCAACAGAGTAAGACCCCAATTAAAAAAAAAAAAAAAAAAAATTGTACACTTAAAGCCTAGTGTTTTTCTTATTTTAATTTTTATTAGTAAGTCTTGCAAATATTAATACTTTTAAGGGGCCTTGATAAATGTTTGTTTTATTTACAAAATTTGCTATACATTAAGAATATAGCCAGGCTTGGTGGCTCGGCCTATAATCCCACGCCTTGGGAGGCTGAGTTGAGTGGATTGCCTGAGCCTGCGGGTTTGAGACCTGCCTGGGCAACTTGACAAGAACTCATCTCTACAATAAATCAAAAAATTAGCCGGGCGTGGTAGCGTGCGCCTGTAGTTCCAGCTACTTGGAAGGCTGAGCGGAAGGATCGCTGGAGCCCTGCAGGACGAGGCTGTGGTGGCACTCCAGTCTGGGTGACAGTGAGACTCCAACTCAAGAAAAAAAAAAAAAAAAGAATATAAGACTAGCCTAATAGTTATTCTTTATAAATATTTGAAAATGTTTGTTCTGATTTTGATAGAACTAAATATTTTTTATAAAATTTTTTATGTAAATAATATATTTGATACAAATACATTTAATGTTATAAAAATTGTCTTAGGAGCTGGTTCCCCAAATTTCAGTGTATTTATAATATATCACCTCTTCATAGTTCTCTTTATAAGTTCTGGCTGTTAACTAAGAAATGTCATAAAGTGTTAAACACTCTAAAGTTTCAGTATGGAAATATTGAACAAAATTAATGTTTTTTTAATTTTTTACTTCACCAGTGTTTCTCTGCATGTTTTATTCTTTTGTTAGCAGATACCTGCATATATATATATGACAAATTTTTGTCATATTTATCTGTAATTTTACTATACTAAATACTAGATATGTATGAAAATGATTTTAGCTGTATTTTTATATAAATCTGATTCAAATAAAAATACAGTAGATGGAGTAAAAGTCTGTACACAAATATTTGTAGAATAAAATCTCTTTCAGGTATCCTTTACAATTTTGAAATGAATAGGTTGAAATAATAATCCCCCCTTTAAAAAAAAAGTTTCAGCAAATCTAACAGGTTAAAAATAGTTTAGATCTCCATTGTTTTAGTTTCCTTTTTGTTGGATCAACAGGACCATCTACAGATATCAAAAGTTTGTGGTTAGGAGCCCCCGTTGAATGAAGATACAGCAATATACCTATTCGACTGCATTTGCAGGCAAGAAGGTAATGAAAGATTTATCCTTGGGAAATACAAATAAATATTTTGCGATGTGTGAGTGTGTGTGTGTATCATATATATAACATACATATCATATATGCACATAAATAATTAAATTGCTTTTTGTATTTCAAGAGCTTCTGAAGGACTTTGTATTAACAGCTAAAACAGATGGGTTTTATTAAACTACTCAGATCCTTCTTTCTCTAATCATCTGCCTCGCCCAATCTGAGGGGAAAAGGACAGACATATGAGGAATCTATTCTCCTCTAACCCTCTCTGCAAGGCATCTGCTAAGACCTCATTCATCACTGTGAAAGCTGTGAATGGATTGCTATGCAATACCCCAAGGTCTCATTGGGAGTGGTGCTGGAGCGACCAACCTCTCCTCTGGTAAAGCAAACGCAACATGTCCTTTTTGTCAAACTGTCAGCAAACACTTCTCTCTTGATACAGTTTACTCAACCCACCCTTCTGCAATGTCAACTGGCCACAAATGTTTCATTTTCAAGAAAACCCCCAACAGTCGCCTTGATGTTGTTCTCACAAATGAGTACTTTTACCTCTGTGATGGTAAAAAGGTGTATGTAGGGTTGGTTTGCCTCCAGAGGGGACCAAACTACTTAGGAAACAAAAATGGCGTTCAAATTTGATGGTCAAGTTATACTATCAGCCGTGTGGGCTACACAGCTTCTTAATTAAAATCAGCCCCAAATATCTTCTTTATCAATCATTTCCAAGATGATAGGAGATTCTTCAATCATTCACAGTATTCTAGAACTGCTACTCTCTTGGCAGACGTGAGGTAACGGATGATTGCAATGTGAGCAGACAGACACCATTCCCTCTCTCCCACTCCACTCCTAAATTGAGACTGAATGTTAATGTAGTGTTAGCTGTATGGTCCGCACTTACTTTCAATCACAAATGCCATAACTTTTCAATCAAATGAAATTAAGACTGGAATCACCATCCACTTGTTAATTATAGCGTGAAATATCTCAATCACTATGTTTTTAGAGGTGGCAAGAGAATTATGAGAGACAGACAGTGGCACTTTCTATGCAGGACGTGAAGTGGTTCGTTAAGCCATGAAAACTTCTTCCAAGTAACTATCACCCTGACGCCCCTCGTAATTTCAGTTCCTAGTTGTTCAAAGAATAAGACACTTAAAAAAAATCAACATGCACAGAGAGGCATCTGCAACCTATAAACACTCAACTCTGCCTTGGTTTTTTCGTTGTGCCCTTAGTCACAAAATTCCTTTATTATTTTTAAATATGTGTATTTACAGAGAATTTAGTTCACCTTCCTAATACCAATGTGAGTTTTAATAATCTCGGTGGTGGTTTTCTGTTCATAAATACTTTAATTATCCAATATTACATTTGTTAAAATGGTACACGAAAAGCCTAGTGCTTTTTTGTTTTTACTTTTTGTTAGTAAGTCTCGCAAATGTTAATAACTTTTAAGAGGCCTTGATAAATGTTTGTTTTATTTACAAAACTACTTAATATACATCTCAACATTTCAAACTGACTTAATAGAATGGTCGTATTCTCTTTTGTTATTAAATAATTGCATTATCTAATTGAAAATAAACCATTTCAAGAACTGAAGTAAATTTTATGAATTTAGGAAATAAAATAATATATTATCTTAAATAATGCATTAGTGTATATAAACATTGTCAGACTTTAACAGAAAATTGAAAATCTAGATTATTCAATATTATTAAAAATGGAATTGTAAGATTTACACTGATAGGCTAAATTCTCTAGTCAACCAATATAAAAATTATTCTGACACTCAATTATTAATATTCCAGGTTTGATTCTTTTAAATATTTTCTGTTTAATCTTAAACTTTTTAATGTTAAGAACTGTAATTCAATAAAAAATAATTGTACCTTTCTAAAAACCTTGGTGTCACCTATTCTAACAGATGTAATTGGATAATGACATTGGAATTTGAATGGTATATACTGAATTCATTTTAGAATCTTTTTGTTTTTAAATTTTTTTTTTTTGAGTTGGAGTCTCACTCTGTCGCCCAGACTGGAGTGCAGTGGCCGCTCCCGGCCACCACAGCCTCGAACTGCTGGGTTCTGGTGATCCTTCCGCCTCAGCCTTCCCAGTAGCCGGAATTACAGGCATGCACTACCACGCCCGGCTAATTTTTTTTTTTTTAATTTATGGTAGAGATGAGGTCTCACTGCCCAGGTGGGTCTCGAACCTGCGGGCTCAGGCAATTCACTCTAGCCTCCCAAAGGCGCGGGATTACAGGCTGAGCCACCGAACCCGGCCATTTTAGAATCTTTAATGGGGAATTCACTACTTAAATAAAGTTGTAGTCATAATGCAAATATCTTTAGCAAAACATCACCTACTTTTGACAACCTGCAGAAGTCTGAAAATACCACCAAAAGCCATGTCATTTATAAAGATTTTACATTATTTTGTCTTTTTATACATTTAAGTGGATTCTCACCTAGTTATACTAGTTTGAATGGACCACAGAATTCTGTAAGATAAAAAAATGAAATCTCATTTAGTTCTCTTATTTTTTTCTTCATACTTCAAGGGTCCTGTCTGTGTCAAGTATCTAGAGTGAAGAAAAGACTTGAAATGTGGTCATTTACGTCTGAAAACAAACTTCCACATGTGTTGTTCCTGTTTTGAGGACTAATCTATCTTTCTCCCTCTGATTTACTGTTGTTAGCTACTCTAGTCTCTTGCGAGAAATCCATAAGGAATAATGTCAGGTGCAAGTCTTCTATAATCTCACATCATCGCATCTATCATGATTACTCAACGCACATGTCCTGATTCTATTCAATAGCTTTGATTGCTGGCCATCCACACACAATAAAATACTGTCCTGTATAGAGTCAATGAACTATTACTTATGTTTCAAGTCTTAAATCAAATCCCACCAGATCTATGTGACCTCTTTCTCCATTATTTCACTCAGATGTGACCATAGATGTTGTGGCCCTAGAATTTATGGGGAGGGTTTCTAAGCCAAACTGGTCAGAACTCTAGGTCACTCTCCCTCTGGATGATAAAAGGGACAGGGACATTAAGCATTAGAGATCTAAACCTTGCTTATCTGCTTCAACAAGGGTGGAAACCTTTTATTTGTTTATTTCTTTGTTTAACTGATGCTTATGTCTACCTACAATAGCTTTCAAACAATGATGAATTCAAAATAAAACAAATCAAAACAAACACTTTTTCTCCTGCTAGATTATAAATGTCAAAAAGTGATCATTTCCAAAGTCCCCTTGATTCCCCAACACTACTCTGTTTGTTATTTGGTAAATAAATAAATAATATGCTGTTATATGAACTAATATGCTTCGTATTATAAAAAGTAAACTCTTTTTTTCAAGAGATGGTATAATAGAAAGAAACAGGCTGAAAACTGGGAAAGCTAGTTCAAGTCTGTAACTATCTTGCTGTGCTAGCTATCAGGGTCAGATGACCCTGCTGATTCTTAGGTTCCAATTAAATTTGATAATAATTACTGTAATACCAAATCAAGTACTGCTTCAAGGAAGTTAAGGACTTGAACTCTGAAGCTGGACTACTCAAGGTCAAATCTTGGCCATGCTTTACACTTTTGATCTTGGATAAGTTACATAACTTTCCAAAACCTCAGCTTTCCTAAATGTAAAATGGAAATAAGAATGGGCCTACTTTCTGGCATTGTTGAATAAATTAATTCTTATATAATTGCAGTTGCAGTGGAAGGATTAAATAAGAAGCTACTTTAAAAAACATAAAGTACCACGCAGTAAAGATATAGTTCAAATTATCTTAATGTTCATAATTTTCTGCACCAAGAAAATACAGATAAGAACTTAGTGTAAATTTTTCAGCTATTCAGCATTTCAGAATTCTCAGGAAAGTACCATAATTATGGTATGTTCTGCAAAGTTTTGCATTAAAACAATATAAAGTCAAAATTATTGTTATTGTTGTCAATGTTAACAAAAATTACTGTAGCATTATCTACTCTGGCCACTTTTTCAGAAAAATATATAGCTATTTGCAATTCCTGGTTATAGATCAGCTTATAAAAGCTGGTATTATGACATATTCTTTTAATTCATATATTGTTTTTCTCTTCTTCCTAAGAAGCTTCCTAAGAACAGGGCTTCAGAGTGTAAAACCTGTCCCGGTTTGCCTGGGCTTTTCCCAATTTTAACACTAAAAGTTCTATATCCATGCACCCCTGAGTTCTGAGCAAATCAAAACAGTTGATTGGTCCCTCTCAGGTCTCTTTCTCTGTCTTCAAAATGTTTAGCATAGTTTCCAACATGTGAACGTATTCAATTAACATCTATTGAATGACAATGAATTTAGGTGGTCACTGTCAAAATCCATCTATCAGCTCAATTATGTGCCAGGTATTTCCTTGACTGTAGAGCCAGGGAACATATCCTAGTCGCATGTGCTTGCAAAGCTACCAGGCAAATTGAGGTAGGTCCAAGAAAGTCAAAGAAGATTAAAAGAGAAAGTAAATCCAATAGTGCAATAAAAATAAACTGCCCAGAAAATTTTAATATACAGTAATTAAATTTCATATTCATCTATTAGAAAGCATGAAAGAGATTGATATTAACTAGCCAAAGTAGTAATATATTAAATTAAATGTCTTGAATTGGCATTCACATTTATTTTAATTAGATAGTAATTGCATATTTAATAAATACTAACAGCTTATTAAAATGTAGTAATAGGTCATTATGGTAAGGATTTATAAAATATCTTTGTTATTTAAGGATTCAAAATATTTTATTAATGATGCTTGTTGAAAATTACATATGAATAAAAGAAAACATTAAACATTAAGAAAAGCATGGCCGGGCTCGGTGGCTCAGCCTGTAATCCCATGCCTTTGGGAGACTGAGGTGAGTGGATTGCCTGAGCCCGCGGGTTCGAGACCTGCCTGGGCAGCGAGACCTCATCTCTACAATAAATCAAAAAATCAGCCGGGTGTGGTAGCGCATGCCTGTAATTCTGGCTTCTCGGAAAGCTGAGGCAGAAGGATTGCCGGAGCCCAGCAGACGAGGAGGGGCCACTGCACTCCAGTATGGGTGACTGAGTGAGACTCCAACTCAAAAAAACCCAAAAAAACAAAAAAAGAAAAGCATGGGTAATGACCTCTGCTAATTATCAGTGCTAATGCACACTAAAGAAGTCTGCTTGGTTATTCATCTTTCGAAAGCCCCATCAACAACTCTTTGGTTTTGGCAATCCCCAGAGAGCTAATGCAAGCCTGATACATTCACACTTTGCACTCCCAGCTTTAGTGATAGCGCATCAAAGGGGCAGCAGTTCATAAGTCATATTTTCTGCTCCAGTCCCTGTTAGAAATATCAACAAAATATCAACAGAGCATACTTTCTGAAGAGTTTTAAGTATTTCTAACCGCTGTTGGAAACAGGAAGGGCAAAGGTAAAAACACAAAATGGGGAGGGGGGGGAGAAAGGAAAGGAAACAACATCGAACTTCAAGAAAGAAAGAAAAATGCTTGTTTTGCATTTGGACAAAGGTTAGGATTTTTTTCCCCCCTTCTGCTTGCTAATTTATCCACTCCATGATCCCTGTGAGGGCAGAAAGTCAAATAGACTTGTCCTTGTGCACCTCTGTACTCTGGGTGACTTTTCTAAGCTCAGAGCTCCCACTGACTTCAAAGAGGAGAAAGGCTGTGGAAGAAATCCACGGGGTGCTGAGGGAAAAAGACTGGTACAAAGCGTGCAGTTATGTCATCTGAAATATAGCATTGTTTCTTCATCATCATCTGATGGGTTCAATTAAACTCTATCTTCAAAATTATATATCAGTTTTTTTTTCCTTTAGGTGAAATGGAAACATCTGTATGTTGTCAAAACTCTCATTAAAAAATAATAGTTCTGAATATTCATATTTATAGAAATGTCAAACCAGACAGGCATTAGAGATGACTGCATTATGGGTTCGTATAATACAGAAGATGGCCGGCCTAGCAATATTTCTAACTTTGATGGTGACTAATTCAGTCTAGTGAGATAGCTATAAGATGTTCACAGCCATTTGATCAGCACTTAATTGATACTTGATATGGAAGTCTGATTGGATAAAACAGAGCAAGGCCACAAAAATGGAGAATCAAGATAAGGTTATGAGAAGAAACAAGAGACTGCCACCATATAGTTGTTTTGCCACATAAACATCCTTTCATGTGTAAATTTAATGCAACAACAATCCCTTCTGTCTTTCTCTCCCACTTCCAAATACTTTATACTTGACCTACATTTTGAGGTAGAAAAGACCAAGTGTATGCATTGTTTTCCTAAAGTGCTTCATTCAAAATGAATTACTCTCATAGGAGTAGCTAACAGATATATGAAAAAATGTTCAGCCTCACTAATCATCAAAGAAATGCAAATTAAAACCATACTGAGATACCACCTATCTCCTGTCAGGATGGCCATCATCAGTAATTCAAAAAACAACAGACGCTGGAGAGGATGCAGGGAAAGGGAATGATTCTACACCGTTGGTGGGAGTCTAAACTAATACAACCTCTGTGGAAAACAGTGTGGTGATTCCTGAGAGATCTAAAAATCGACCTTTCATATGACCCAGCAATCCTCCTTCTGGGAATATACCCGGAGAAACTCAAATCATACTATAAAATGATACCTGTACACACATGTTTATTGCAGCACTACTCACAGTAGCAAAATCATGAAACCAACCATGCTGCCTATTGAAAGTGGACTGTATTTAAAAAATGCGTTACATATACAAAATGAAATATTACACAGCTATAAAGAAGGACAAAATTATGGACTTCACAGCAACTTGGATGGATTTGGAGCCTATCATATAGTAATCTAATCACAGAAACAAATAACCAAGTACTATATGCTCTCACTCATAAGTAGACCTTAAATATGTTTCATAATACTATAAGAAAGGGTTTGGCAGTAGCAAGATACTGCCAGGGGAGGGAGGAGGGGGCACATAACATCAATAAGGGTACCTAATCAGGTGAAATGGGGACCAAAGTAAGGCCCAAACTTTACCTGTATCATGACCACTTATCTACCTAAACCTGAATTGTACCCCACATCTTTAAAATAACAAAAAAGATTACTTGAAATGTATATACGTTACATAAAACAACATATCTATGTTCCACATTTTTTTTGTTTCCTTAACTTGCTAAGTCAGTCTCTCCCTCTCTCTCTCTCTCTCTCTCTCTCTCTCTCATTCTCTGAGCTGGCTGTATGTCAGCCATTTTAAAGTCCTGCTGTCAAATACCATTTCACAGTTTAATTTCTAATAATTCCACTAACGTTGCTACATCTCCATGTGGAATTCTTTATTTGAACATCACATGTTATCCTTCTTTCAAAATGTAATAATAAGTCTCACAATTGTATGACTAATTTCTTCCAGAACTTGCCATTCTCAAGCACTCGCACTAAAGGTTATGCTGTTAGTACCTGAGAAGCTCTACTTGTCACAAAATTCAACCAATCTCCTTACCTCCCAAATAGCCAATAACTAATACTTATCTTCATTGCTGGAGTAGAGACCTCGTTGCCCTAATCTGGGCTCTAATGATAGTAACACAGCTCCCTTGAGAAGCTTTCCATTCTTAATACAACATATTAATACATAATGATTGAGCAGCTGTAACAGAGAGCAGAGCAAACATACAACCATAAGCTTTTTTCTGCACCTTCTCTTGTATTCTGATTACAAAACTCTGTTCCTATAAAATTTTGTATGTTATATACTCTACCCTAAGAGTCAGCAAACTTGGTTAGTTGGAGCCACCATGGTTAAAACTGGCCACACCGATTGGTTTGCCTTTATGTGTAGCTGCTTTTGCCTATAACAGCATAATTGAGTTGCAACAGACACCATATCACCATCCGCGAATGTTAAAATATTTATTGTATGGCCTGAGAAAAAGTTTGCCAACTTCTTTTCTGGCTAAAAAACAATGATAATTCCTAAGATACTCTTTCTTTGTTAGCTTCCTATTTCCTTTCCTTTCCCAGTAAAATGTGGTGGCCAACCAAGAAGAAATCTTAAGATCTCTTTTAATTTTTCTTTGATCCAGAGCAGAGTTTCTTCATCTGGGGTTTGTGAAGGAAATTTTTTTTTTGAGCCTACATTTTTTTGTTTCTGGTATGTATATCAATTTTATGAAGCCGCACATATTGAGTGATTAAGAATATAGTATAGATTGGATGGCCCCAGGGTTTGAATCCAAGCTGTGATACTTTGGCTATGTGGGATTTTATGCAGGTTACTCGGACTTTCTAAACCTTAATTTTCTCGTCTCAAAAAAAAAAAAAAGAAAAGAAAAGAAAAGGAGCTATGAACACTAGCTTGAAAAAACTTTGTGAGAATAAAAATAAGTATGACATTATATATAAAGTTTATAATACACAGATCAAGTGCTCATAACAGCTCCTTATCACTGGTTGAGAAATCTAATTGAATATAGAACAAGCTTACTTGCCACTCTTGTCCCTGAATCAAACTCAAGCTAAAAACCCCTATCCATTGTTATGATATCAAATAAAGCCTTACTAACTCATTTAAGAATGAAATGAATGACACGTATGTTTTCATAAACAGACAGTAGAATAATGAGGTACAGTATGAGTTTAACAAAACGTGACATAAAACGGTGTGTATTAACAAATCTATTTTGTTTCTAAGAGTAGCCACACTTAAAACCTAGTTATTTCTGTAACCATAGAAACCAGTATCACAGCATTTTAAAATTACTATTTGAACTTGTGTGCTGCTATTACAATTTTACTTTGATAGAAAATGAACAAAACAGATACATCCATTGGTTTAAAGGTGATTCAAAGAAAATAAATCACTCAATTATAGTTTCCAGAAATCTGCTGAATTTTCCTGAACATTTTGCAGCATAAATATATATTTAATAGTTAAAGATTTAAAAAAAATGAAATTGACTACTAATATTTTTTTTTTTGCCCAGAGAATAAAACAGAAAGGATACATTTAGTTTTAGAAAACATATTTGCCTATTTTACATCCTTTCTAATCTGAAGTGGTACCAGCACTGTTGAGAATGACAGTACATATGTTATGACTGTTTGAATTTCAGAAAGCCTTTGGTTAAATTCTGCATAATTGGTTCCTGCTTAAGACAGATCTCACAAGAATTCAGGAGGTGACATAGGAGTAGATAAAGAATGAGTGAAAGAAACAAAAAACAGACACTCCCGGTAAGAGGAACCATGTCCAGTCCGGGGGGAAGTATTAAGAGGGTCCCACATGGAGCAGAGCTTAGATCTTGGCTGCCTTTTATCTGAATAACTGATTCAGACAGGGGGATCAGATTTAAGTGGTTACATTTGCAGATACTGATTGGAAGACAGTGAAGGCAGAGATAGTTGCCAGGGAAATTCGGAAGGCACGGATGTACTTTATTATAGTACAGGAGAACAACACATGGCATTTAATAGACACAAACATATTATGCTCAGGATTCATTTACATAAAAATGCAGGGGAAGAGGACACAAGGTAGAGCTTAAAATATAGACATAAAAGACACAGGATAAAATTAAAACCCAAAGAAACCTGGATTCAAATGTTTCATACTTAACACTTCAGGGTTTCAAATATAAAGACTAATTGGTTTAAATTATTTATATTAAAATGATATCACTTTGAAGAAAACCTGCTTTACTTCAAGAATTAAGATAGGTTTGTGGATATTTTGCTTTTTTTTTTTTTTTTTTTTTTTTTTTAATTTGGAGTCTCATTCTATCACCCAAGCTGGAGAACAGTGGCATGATCACAGCTCACCACAGCCTTGACATTCTGGGCTCAGGTGATTCTTCTGCCCCAGCCTCCAGAGTAGTTGGGACTACAGGTACCTGCCACCACGTCCAGCTAGTTTTTAAAATTTTTGATAGAGACGCAGTCTCTTTCTGTTGCCTGGGCTGGTCTCAAACTCTGGGCTCAAGCAATCCTCCCTCCTCGGACCCCCAAAGTGCTGGTATTACAGGCACGAGCAACTGGGCCTGGCCTTCTTTTGCAACCTGGATACAAGATCAAAGCACTATGAACAAAGCGGCAGCGCAATTCTGATGACTTTGTGAATGTCTCTCTACAAGTCCATTTAGAAAAATAAAATTAAAAAGTCATGCTCAGTGTAGTGTAATGATTGAAAATGTATAAGTATAAATATGGTAGCATAACATCAGCCTGATACATTTGAAAGGAAGACCAACCGAATGAATGAATGAATGCTGGGCTGGTGCTAGAATGTTCTTTGTCTCCACTTTGTCAATTGAGAAATAAACTAACAAAAATTACTTGTTTTTCAAAAATAGTTACACATGCAAGTGTCATCATTCTAACTTTAATTTAAAGAAAGCAAGTTAGTCATTACCATTACCAACTTTCAAAATGAATAGAAAAATGCAACAAAAAGTCAATGATTTTCTTAAAATACACAATCATAGAATATGAACAGATGATTCACATTGCCTTTAAAAAGAAAACACACATATTATAGTGTACAATGCTTGTCATGTTGTTGTTTAATTGATTGTACTAAATACTCCAGGGTGATGACAGAATCCTTGCTTGTCATGTGATTGATCACTTAAGAGTAAAGAACAAAATGCAGAAAGCCAGCAAACAAACATTTTAAAATTGGAACCTTGATACAGGGAGCTTAATTTTAAACTATTCAGCTGATGCTCATGAAAATAAACTAGAACTGATAAGAGAAAAGGAAACTTGAGATCAGTATCTAGGTCTGGAATTATTGTCACCAACATATTACTTCAGAAAAGTTCCCACATATTCCACCTTAAAGTTAAAAATCTCTCCTGCTTAATTTTTAACAAGCAAAATTACAAGCAACAATAACATCCCCTAGATTATCTACCTGGAGAAATAAGACTAGACACAGATAGAAAATATGTTTTATCTTTTCTACTGGCTCTCAGGAATGTGCTAGAAAGATTTCAAGGTTATTTCTAGGCTTCTTAGTAAAATAATTCCTTGAATAATTATCACTATTTCTTGGAGGGGATGTCGGTAGGTTGTTTGTCATCTTGGAGTTAAATACACACCTTTAAAATCTGAAATTCTCCTTTTGTTATGATTTGTTAAAGAGGATTTAGGATAAATGTTATTTCTCAGTAAAAGTATTAAATTGTGTCCACTAAAAAATTACTTGTCCCAACTCCTGCTAGTTAAATGTTTTCTCAGATTACTAGTTTTCACTAAAAAACTAGAAAAAGCATTATGAGGTCTTCATGTTAAAAAGAGATATTTATATTTTCTTTTTAATAGTAAAAATAGTAATAATGCTAATACTTATTGGTGACTCAGTTGTTACTTAGATACTGTGGAAGTGTTTTATGTTCTTTAACTTATTTATTTACAATCATTCCTGGAAGATGAGTTCTATTATCATATGTTTATCTTATATTTCACAGATAAGAAAATGGAATCTTAGAGAAATTAAGTCACTTGTCTAAGTTAATGTCTGGTTAGGAATTAAAATCAACTCAGTTTACTTTTAGGAGTTCACATTAAGAGAGATTATAAAAATCAAGAACACACAAATAAAACAGTTCATTAAATGCTTATTGTGTGTTAGGCATTATTCTGGGTACTAGGGGAAACAGTGAAAATAAGAATCACTATAACATGCAACATATAAGTTAACAAAATAATACAGTGTTTGCAAGTCTGAGCAGATAGACTACAACGAATGGTTAAAATCACTGACTAAAGAGAATGGAAATGGCTATCAGATGGTTTCTCTTATTAAACATAATTTTCTGAAATGAAGCCAAAGTATACCAAGCAGTAATGTACTAAGTATGGGTTGTTTCTCACCACTTATATTTTTCATAGGGTCTCATAAAACTAAAACAGATAGATTATATGGAATGAATACTATGCTACCAGAACTGTGCTTGACATACTTACAACAACCTCCAAGAGAGGGTTGCTTTATCTCCAACTTGCAGTTCAAGAAATCTATGCCCCCAGAGGATGCTAGATACTTGATAGAGCTATCTTAATAGAGGTTATGGAGTCTTCATTACATTATGAAGAAATTAAAGTACAAATATGTGAATCACACCCCTGATAAGTTTTGTGGATTTTCAAATAGTTTGCTGTGGGTAAGAGATCTCATGATGATAAGTTTTGTGAATTTTCAAATAGGCTGCTGTGGGTAAGAGATCTCACAACCCTAGCGTTTAAAGTTGTTTATATTACCTCTCCTCTTTCCCAAACTTTGAAGGGCAGATTCTATGATCAAAATTCTAAATAATGGAGAAATCCAGAAGCTAAGCATCATTTCATACATCTTTCAGTAAAAGAGGGGTAAAACCTGAATAAAAAACAAAAACTTTGCTTTTTAAATTTTTGTGTTGCTTAACATAGTTTCATATAAACTCACTCTATCTGTATGCAATCTATTAACAGCAAGACAAGATATTTTATCTATATTGTCTTAAAAGTCCTGCTAACTTCTATTTATAACTTTTTCACTTGACTATTTTGCATTTAGAAATCTTCTTCTCATGTGGCTATAGCTCTGATGTATTAAAATAGCACTTGATGTATTACTGTGAGATCTAAGATCGTTTGCGTGTCTATTCTGTCCTTACTTCCTTCTTTGGAATTTCTCTTGTGGTTTCTGTAGTGATAAAATGAAGAACATTTGTTAAAACTTTCACAGAGACCATTGATTTACAAAAAAGATCCACGTATTTGTCCTAGACATAAATACAACCTTTGTAGGTTTTTTCCATGAAAAATTGAGCTATTCGTATTAACTGATTCTAGAGTGAAAGGGATTCTGATTTTTTTTCCCCTAGTTCTTCTTCATTGGAGGCTCCAATTGTCTTAATTTGGTATCACATCTTTCCAAATTGCCCAATAGAATTTATAAGTTGCTGACAAATGCAAGAAGAGATTTTTTTTTCATTCATTAGTTTTTTTCCCCCCACTGATTTAGTTCAGTCTTTTTTTCTCTACATAGAACATGCAGGTGTAGAAATTATATACCTAGATTATTGATTATCTAATAGAATTGTATTAACAATTTTATGAGCAATGACTCACAACCAATGAGTGCCAGAGCAAACTTCAGGCCAAGATCTCGCTGATTTCAAAGCTCCTACAAAGATTATATCACCTCTCAAATTCTACCTGTTGATAAAATTTCATCAATGCACATCTAGTTCTTTCTCTGCAACTAAATGCAGAAACTGGGAATGGAGCTCATAAAAGCGCTCAGATTCAAATTTATAGTTTGTATTTTCACTAACATGCATACAATACATCAGTATTACTTACAAATGACAGTGGGGAAGGACAGAGATAGGGAACTGAATGACAAGGTACATGTTTCCAACATACAGCTTACTCAAGTCCCTAATCTGTATCACATTAGATACTTATTAATCAATTGATGTGTCACAAGAAAATGCAATTTACCCTTGAACAATGTGTGGATTAAGGGTGTCAAACCCACTTGCAATAAAAAAATCCATGTATAACTTCTGACTCCCCAGCATACTTAACTTCTAACAACCTACTGTTAACTGAAAGCCTTACTGATAACATAGTCAATTAACACATATTTTTGTGCTCTTTCTATTTACACCGTATTCTCGCAAGAAAGTAAGCTAGAGAAAAGAAAATGTTATTAAGAAATTCATCAGGGAGAGAAAATATATTTATTACTCATTAAGTGGACGTGGATCATCATGAAGATCTTCATCCTTGTTGTCTTCACATTGAGTATGCTGAGGTGAGGAAGAAGAGGAGGAGTTGGTCTTGCTGTCTCAGGGAAGGCAGGGGTGGAGGAAAAGTTGCAGTAAGTGAAACTATGCAGTTCAAATCTGTGTTGTTCAAGGGTCGACTGTTCTAGAATGTCAGTTGTTGAAGGTTCTTAGTTTAGAAAAATGTTTACTGTGTATCTATGTATTAACATAATGGAATTTCAGGATTAAAATCCATAGATTTGGTATATACCTATTCATTCCTTATAGTGATGGAGGGTCTATTGCCAGAAGAGGCTCAAAACTAATCAATGGTAAAATGTCTCTAACTACAACTGCAGGACAGGCTTGTTCTCTTGTAATACAACATACTTTTCATTTATGAAATTTTCCTTCTCTTTACCTGACACACTCACACATAAAGGGGTAACACCCACACATAGCCACATAACACTTCTCTTCACACTCACATATCATTAAAGCACGCCCTGATGTGACAGGTTTGAATATTTTAAAATGTAATGTTTTTTAAATGGCAAAGAAAGATCAAGGGAATTTTTTTAGATCGGTGCAGGAAGGAAACCACCGCAGTGAGCTAAAAACTTTGCAAGAGAAAAGAAACATACTCCAAGGAGGTTTTCAATAAAGCTTTCCTGCCTTCTATAATTTTTTTCTTTTGCACACAACTTTCATAAAACAATGGACCTTTGAGTATCTCTGTGAGCATGGAGCTGTGTATATTTGAAGTTCAGGTGTGGGTGTCTGGCATCTGCTCAAAGCAACCGAATGACCTGTTGTTCTCATTTGGTTATTGGTTATCAGTTGGGTGGATGACATGGCACTCAGCTGGTTGGGGACAATAGGTTTGTAGGGAAAGGAATAATGAGTTTCTCTAGTTCATTTTGTGTTGCTGTAAAGGAATATCTGAGATTGGATAATTTATAAAGAAAAAAGGATTATTTGGCTCATGGTTGTGCAGTCTGTGCAACAAGCAAGGTGCTGGCATCTACATCTGATGAGAGGGGCTTAGACTACTTCCACTCATTGTGGAAGGTAAAGGGAAAATGATGTGAAGAGGTCACATGGCAAGAGAGGGAGCAAGAGAGAGAGGAAGGTGCCAGACTCTTCAGCAACCAGCTCTTGTAGGAGCAAATAGATCAAGAACTCACTCACCCTTAATGGAGGACATTAATATTCATGAGAAATTCACCCCTATGACCCAAACACCTTCCACTTGTCCCCACCTCCAATACTGGGGATCGAATTTCAGCAGGTTTTGAAATTTGAAGAGGACAAAACAAAAGAGCAGAAACAATTTGTAAACACCAGAAATCAGAAAGTACATTTGTATCAATTCACTGACAAAATCTGCAACCCTTCTCAATGCTCTTAGTTTGGTGTATGCATCGGCACTTGATGGCGTCTTCTAGCAGATGTCTCTTCCTGCTTTAGTTCATTATAAATATGATCTTTGTGCCATAGGTTTCCAATTTTTATATATAAAAATACAGAAATGATAAATGAATGTTGGCAACAGAAGCAAAGATGCTTTTAGTCCTTTGGAGACTAATCAAAAGGGAAAACATTTCAATCACTCTTTATTGCTCCATATTACATTATATAACATGTATGCCAAGATATCTGCCCACTAAAATTAAATTCTTGTTCCTTGTGAAAAAAATAATATTATGCTCTATCAAGTATCTGTTCAATACCTAATAGCTATGCAAATTCTTGTTAGGGCAATAGGCTAACTCTCTTAAGATATGACAAATATGAACACAAAGAGGGAGTCTCAAATTCTAGGCTGAGCTCAAAAACACCAGAACAAGAAATTCTTTCTTAATCAGAAATTTTTCCCTTTTCTTAAGAAAAACCTATGTATAGATGAACTGTTTATGAGAATGATTTAGAATTATGAAATTTTTCATATATAGTATGTTGGTATTCATTGATCTAACAATTTATTTAATATGTATCCCAAGCATGAAGATAATATGGATCTTCAAACTCATGGAGTAAAAATAAGAAGTGAGAAACTCTGGTGTCTGCTCTCAGGGTGATGACAATCTAAAAAGAAGACATACTGATAAATAGATAATTCGTCCATTGTGATGCTAGTTTGGAGATATGGACAAAATGACACAGAAGTATATAAGCTAATTTTTTTATCAATTTATCAAAAGTAATCTACCTTTCTTCCCACTACACAAGACATATATGTGAAATATATCTACCTACATATTTTACATCTTAAACCATATGGCAAAGCTATAAATAAGTAGTAACATTATCAAATATATTCCTTCAGTAAGTCATTATTATATACTTTTAGATTTTGTTACTTTCCCTAAATGATTATTTCACTTTTGTTGCCTCATTTTTTTTCCAGAAACTTTTGTTCTGTGCAGAGTTAACAGGGTTAATTTTGTTTTCTCTTTGGGAGGCAGTGAAACAAAATTTAAAATGTTTTACACACTTGAGTGATTTTGTATTTTTATTTTATAATTCTCTTAAAATAATAAAATATTAATGAATTTTTATGATATTTTATTTATGTTTACTTATTCACTATTTTCACTTTCTGGAGAAAGATTCACATTCCAAGAAAACAAACATAATTTTCAAAAACTTGGGGAAACAAGAGGAGATTACATGATTTTAAAAGACTAGCAAAGTCCTAGCTCCTAGATTTATATATCAGTATCTATAGAAGGAATTGGGATCTGATTTTTAGAATGATAAAATTTTATCATTACAGGAATCTCAAATTTTTAAAAAATCTTTGTTTTTAAAAATCTTAGATCAGGACAATAATATGCATATATGTCATATATTCATTTCTGTGTCTATAAAATTTTTAGTAACACAGTTGGAAAAAAGGAGACTTGAGGAATATATTACTTGTCTTATAGATCTGGAGTTTTGTTCATGAAAAATTTAATTTAAACATCTACCTATCCACCTACCAACTGTCTTCCTATTTACCTTATTATACCTTTATCATTCCTTTTTCCTTTAATTATGATTTAAGTGTATGTCACCAAATCTTTGCCACTATAATAGAGTGAAAACATTCCTTTGTTTTAAATTAAAAATCAAAGCATCTTTTGAGGGAATTTGATTGTCTGATTTGCATTCAAGTATCATTTTTATCTAAAAATTTCTACATTATTTGAATATATGCCTTGCATATTATTTAGAAAATCAAAATTTTATTAGGGTTCCAAAGCAGAAGCCCAAGCATCAGACTACAGCTCCCAACTGAATTAGTTCTCCATATGGCAGTGACTTCTCCTAGTATTGAAAGTCAGTTAGGAAAGAAAATTCTGGAATAAAAAGAAACATATGAGCTGTGTGTGTATGTGTGTGTGGGGGGGTTTCTCTTAAATGAATAACAACATTGACTATCTCTACATCTCTACCAGGCATTTTAGCTAGGTAAATAGCAGAATATATTCAAGTAGTTCTTATTGTAAGATAATATAAGAATTTTCACTTTAAACATTAGTTTATTGAGTTTCTTCTAGGTCATTTAGTTTGTATATGAAAGAGCCAGAATTTGAATATTAGTTTATGTATATCATTGTACCTGCTTTTATATATAGCACTTGTCGTAAAAAGCTACTTTAATCTCTTCTGTATCACACCTTGAAAATCAACAAATATACAGAAAACATTATATTTTAACTATGGAGAAGAAAAAGATACTTTTATTTTCCAAATACATCATGTATAAATATTTGCCAGTGTTCAGATTGTTGCTTAATTTTCTCTTCTATTAAGCAATGTTTTTCCTTTGATTTTGTCTTCTTAGTTGTTTAACAGAACCAGTGAGATGTCTTCTTCTTTTAGGTTCTATATTTCACTTTACTCTTCAACATGTTTGCACAGATTTAATTCTTATGCATGTTCATTAACTTGAGATGAAAAAGAGAAGATTGTTCAAACAGGTACCAGCAAACTCATTTGTGCACAAATGTCTCCCTCTTGATTTAAATTAGTTAAGATGGCAGGCACATTGGAAATGCTGAACAGATCTTGTCAGTTGGAGCTGAAAAATGGAGAGTGTTCCCATCAGTGAGGAGATGGCGTATGTTTAGTTCATAGCAGGAATGCTATTCCTTCTTACTGAATTAGATAGTGTGGCATGTATTTTTTATAGTTCAGCTTCTTTTTTTGTGCCACAGACAAAGAGTACCATAGTTCCTTAGAAAAGTTTTAGTCAGGGGTTTAAAACAACTGAATTACATCCCATTTTGGAGATAAAGCATTCAATCAAAATGAAGGTATATATACTACTCTGAATAATTAAGAACCTAGTAATGGAAGGGGTCAGAAACATTGCTGGAGTCCCGCTCTGGCAGAGTTCAGAGATTCCCAAAGTTGGAGACGGTGTTGGCAATTGTGAGAAAGAGAGAAAGAGAGAGCAAGAAGGAGCCTGGACCCCTGTCTAGTGCAGAAGCCATTTATTGGGAATTACACTGGGTCTTTTATCCCCAAATTTTGCACAGTCGGTCTCACATGTCTTTCATGTGAACACAAAGCCAGGTGTGTGAGGGGCGTCCCCCACCCACCAGATGTTCTTTCAGGTATAATCCCATAACAGAAGTTAACCTTAATCCATGACTGCCTATCCTATAAACACTTTTTGTCCTATGCTAACCTCTACTAATACCAAGTTAAACTATAACCTAAAACATCCCATGCTAACCTTAATCCGTGACTGACCTATCCTATAAACCTTTTTCATCCTATACTGATTTATACTAATACCAAGTTAAATGATTCTATAGATACTTAAGTACTTACTTTACAACCTAAAGAGGCCCATCCCAGAATGTTTGGAATGTGGCCCAGTCCAAAGTTCACAGTGGGCTAACCGCAAGTAACCTAGCTGCATTCTTTCAACAAAATGGCTGTTTTAAATTTATATTTCTAAAACCATATTCTACAATTGACACCTTACTTAACTTCAATAAATCCTAAAATCACGACCCAGAAGGCTGTGATCAATACTAAGGCTCTTAGATGTGACCCGAGTTTGAACTGTAAGTTGTGTGAAAGTCAAAACCGCAGTTTGTGGAAGAATGGGAACAATGAGCTTCTGAAGTTAGCTTGTGTTCCTCCCGGTCTCAGAGTTTTTATGTATGAGCTTACAGGAGCTTTTTCTGGTTATAGTGCTAAGTAGAAAGGTGGAGAAAATGGGGTCAACAGGTCCCAAACGCATCCTAGTGGTCTCGGGGTCAATGGCCCCTCCTGATCCCTAACGCTCAGTGGGCCTCTGTGGCCGGCTCCCAACAAAACATCAGAAGGCAAACTCACTCACTGTCTCTGGAGACAGCATCACATTGTTACCGTATCTTCCTCATTCTGTACTCCAATCACTCCCTGTTCCTGTTGCCAATTTACTGTTTATGACCTATAGCTAGTGTTGTCATTCTTTGCCAGAAAACTATGAATTCATTGAGAGTATTGACCCAATATGGGTCATTATTATTCTTTACTTTTTCTGCATATCTGAATGCCTGAGAATCAGTTGCAAATAATATATTACAGGATCTTGATACATGAGTCACCTGAATGGATGGGTGAATCGGAAATTGAGTAAATGAATCTTATTGGTTGTTTTGTGTGATACCATAGTCACCTGGACTAAAGTGTGATATGTTAAGAACACCACCACTAAAAATTTAGGTTATATTCTGAAGATAAAGTGATTATAACTAAAACTACCTTTGCCTTTGTTAAGTTTCAGTTTGGTGAGTCAAACATACATATACTAATTTTTTGCAATAATTTATATAATGCAGCCAGTCTGACCACAATCTTGTCTTTGCAATAATGGAGGCCAAAAGATAACAGGAAAGCCCTGTGGTATTTACCTGAGGGGAAAGTAACCCCTTGTTTGAGTTAAACAAAAAAATACCCATTATTCTATATCTTTTTGAATGACAAGATTCAACTGAAAAATCTCGTCGAAACCTAACAAAGCTGCATACTTCCAAACTGGACAGATGTCTAGAACTAAGATAATGGTGGGTTTAATTCTCCTGGACTCACACCATCCTTCTTCTGTCTTTACCCATACCAGTTGGTTTCTATTTCATAGACATGGTTTGTTTTTCCACAACTTTGGAGTGACTGTCACTTGACTTTGACATGGTTCGGACATGAGGATTGGCTTTTATGTCACCTTTCATGGCAGCTAACCTGGTTAGCTGCACATGTGCTTTGCCTCTTGGAGTGTTAGAGAGAAAATATACTTGGTCACTGGTCAGCTGGTATGAATAGTTCCCTTGGTTTAATTATCTAAGGCAAGATCGAAGGCAGAGTTACAAGACCCCCTACAGAGTTAGGATGTAAAGTACTTTAAAATATATATATTTGGTGAATAAATAGTATGTTGAGTCTAGTTGACATTCTGCATAACTATAACAGTAAACTGCTTCATAATAAAAGGTTTCACGAAAATACATCATCTCTAAAATCCCTTTAGATATGTTGAATCCTCACTCTAGGTCACTAAGTGGAGAATATGCATAACAACGTTAAAATGCTAAAATTGTGAAATAAAAGATTATTATTGGGCATTAAAATTAGATAATCACTGAGATAAGTAATAAAAAAATAGAAGTCACATTGGCCATGTTCACAACAATTATTTAATAAGAAGATATAGAATATAATACACTTACAATTATAATGTGATACAATTACAATAATGTAATTACTGACTGCAATATTAATAATGTTAATACAATAATAGACAGTGTCTCAATCATTTATTTTAATAATAATAAGAGTAATTTTTTATATATATATATATATATAATTTATTTATTTTTTGAGTTGGAGTCTCACTCTGTTGCCCAGACTATAGTGCAGTGGCATGCTCACAGCTACCGCAGCCTCCACCTGCTGGACTCAAGTGATTCATCTCAGTCGTCGTCCAAGTAGCTGGAACTACAGGTGCACACTACCATGCCCGGCTAATTTTTTGATTTATTGTAGAGACAAGATCTCATTGAGTTGCCCAGGCTGGTCTCGCATTCAGGCAATCCTCTTGCCTCGGCCTCCCAAAGTGCTGGGATTACAGGCTTGAGTCACCACATCCAGCTAAAAGAAAATATACTACATGGAAGTTAAATGATTCCACCCCATTTTAAACAATTTTTCAATTTTAATTATTATGAATACATAATAGTTGTACACTTTTATGGGGTATATGAGATATTTTGATACAAGGCTTTTTAAAATTTTCATAACATGGAGAATATATGCTCAAAAATTATGAATATTGTTGATTTTTGCTTACACATTCCACTTGTGAGAGCAAGTGGGATTTATTCCCTTCAATATCTCTTCATTATCTCACAGACTTCTTAAGCCTTGAAAAGGACAGAGGACCCAAATGAATTCAGTGACACTCAATCTTTGACATTTTTTTGTCTGTTAGTCAAGAGAAGCTCTCTTTGTTTTGGACTTAAAGTTGATAGGTTGCATGCATGGAGTTTGGTAAGACCACTATGTAGTGAGGCTACTGATAATTATGTTAGCATTTCAAGTCAGAGATTAAAAGGCACTGATTCCTGCTAACATAACTTAAGCATCTGAATTTAACCATGCTTGTCAATAAATTCTGATTTTTTGAAGCAAATTTGATTTGTATTTCTATCACTTGGCAGCAGTGTGAATTTTAAGTATTTAAGTATTATAAGAATGTTTCTCAACATCTTAAACAAATTCTTATGGATATAACGTTTTCCTTTTTTTCCACATTAGTTCTGCCTAAATACAGTATACTTGTTCTCATTATTTAACTTAATTTAATTTCTTTACATCTGTTTAAATAAATTGTGAGATTCTTTCCTGATGGATTTTTGTTTGATGTGGTAATTTTTCCAAGATAATTTTTTTTCAGAAATAGATCAGATTGTTGGAATTTCTGTAACAAGGATGAAATGTACAGTTTTTATGAAGTTACGAAACTTTAATGCTTATAGGAAACATGACAGAAAACCCAGAATCTTACTAACGAGAGGGACAAGGATTTCTTCCTTTGTTATCCATCCTCTCCTGGTGAAAACAGAAGGAAATATGCCCCTTTATCTAAATAAAATGGGAGCAGTATGCCCATCAATGTTGCCTTCTTCCAGGAGCACTAGTGTTAGCAAGTTGGGACACTCTTTAGTTTACAGAAAAGATTCAGGAAAAATTCTATCCTGCATTTCTTGAGTAGCAATCTCAGACAAATGTCACATTTGCTCCAGCTGCCCAGGGGAAAATCTGTCAACTATACATAGTAAAAGCTCAATTTCTCCAGATAGTGCAAAACCTCAGAAGCACATGGAATTTCTCCTTCCACATCTGTAAATTTATGGTGATGAACAGGGAGATGGGAGGGAAAATAAAGGGCTATTATTTGCTTTCAAGCCTTATTTTTCCCATTCTTATTTATAAAATTGAATTTGGTTTGGATTCTTTTTGTGTCAACTGAGAAGTTAACAACAAAGAGGATGTAGTTTATACATCAGGCTCTAGAAAGAAAGAAAGCAAAGATATACATGACACAATTCATAAAGCAAGGTGACAGAAGGAAGAACAAACAACTGTTATGGTGAAAAAAGGATAAGAACTGGCATCATCTATTAATACACAGCTACTATTTCGATTGAAAACCAGAAGTCAACTACATGCATTTTACAAAAAATATACCTAGTAAAATGTCAGAGAAGCAAAGGATGGCCAGAGACATATCAGGCAACAACAAGCAAGGTGGAAATGGTGATGGCAAGAGCAGTAATTCTACAAGGAATCCACCATGAATATATAATTTACCATGAATATATAATCCACAATAATCCACCATGAATATATAACTATCATGAACCTTTATGAGTCAAATATCATAACATCAACACGCTGTGATTTAGCTTTAAAGCAAAAAAAAAAAAAAAAAAAGAAGAAATGAGAAAAAAATAGTTGGAAGAGATACAGTGCACAACTTTTTAAAAACCAACATCAAGTTGTTTAAAAAGTGTACCTAGAAAGCTATGTTTTCCAAACACTTATAATATATGCATCTATTTAAAGAAAATGTGCAGATGTATAATATTTGTTCTCAGTATTTTAATTAAATTATTTGAATGTATGGAGATACAAATCAGATATAAATGCATGATCCTACCAAACTAAAAAAACAGACAAAATTACAAACGGAAAATAAAGAAAATTTTAAAAATCAGTAAAATTCAAATTACAACCAAATGTGTGTTTAATAGCATGCTGTTGCATGTTTTACATTCCCTTTGTTATCAATTCCCTTGAGATTTGAATATAATGGTCCATCATTTTTAAATTTTTTAATCACTGGATAGTCAGTAGAGCATAGCTATTTAGTGTGTATACTGACTGTATGCAGGTGACAGTTTTCAATTCTCCTGATAACTTTGGAAGAAATTTAGCCTCTGTATGCCTCAGTTTTGTCTTTGTGCAATGTGGAAAGTAATAGTTTCTACCTCAGAGGACTAAGTGTTGTACTCCTAACAGTGCTTGGCACATAGTAATTAGCATGTTTGCTCATTTCCAAAATAGATTTGTTTTGAAATATTTTCTTGTATTTCTATGAGCCAATTATTTATCTTCAGCAAAATACACTATTTATACATAAAATAAAATAGTGCCCTTCAAGACTTAGGCTATTTTTTTTTTTTTTTTGAGTTGGAGTCTCACTCTGTCACCCAGACTGGAGTGCAGTGGCCTCTCTGGGGCACCGCAGCCTCGCCTGCTGGGCTCCGGCGATCCTTCCGCCTCAGCCTTCCGAGTAGCTGGAATTACAGGCATGTGCTACCACGCCCAGCTGATTTTTTGATTTATTGTAGAGATGAGGTCTCGATACCCAGGCGGGTCTCGAACCCGCGGGCTCAGGCAATCCACTCACCTCAGCCTCCCAAAGGCGCGGGATTACAGGCTGAGCCACCGAGCCTGGCAGGTTATTTACTAACTAAAGAAATTTTGCAAATTTGTGAGTATAGTATTGTTGAACAATTCAAATTATAGAATTTTCAAAAAAAAGTTCTTGCTGCCAGACCATATGTGTGTGTGTGTGTATTTATATATATAATTTATTTTCTGTTAAGGGTAACTCTTTGTAAATTATTTGAGAAACAAGTTAATAGTGATGTTAAAGATCCTACTATAAACATCATTTTTAAATTAATTTCATTTTTACGACACTAGACCTTAATCAAATAAAAATATGAAGATTTATTTGCTTACTTGTACATTGAGTGTTAATTTTATTTAAGTATAATATTAGGATATGGTACTTAATTTTAAAAAATGAAAAATGGATCTTGAAATAAGTTCTTAAAACTTAAATAATCAAAAAAAGAGATATGCTTTAGAAGACAAATCAAAGTAAGGGTGGAAAAAAAGACTAGCATTTCATGCTTTAGATTATAAAAATGTGGTTAATGTAATAGAGGTAGGCTTTATAAATAGTTGAATTCTGACAGTTGACAATATGGGGCATAATAAAAGCTGACAATGTTTTTCATTAATTTAAAAATATTTCATTCTATTCATTTTTAATATATTTAAGACTAACAAAAATACATTATTTTAATCAACCTAAAGAAGGAAATCATCAAGTAAAATATTCTAGATGGATTTTTTAAAAGACTGGCTAATTTTATAGTCAGTAAAAACTTTTGTAGCTAAGAAACCAAGTTAACTGTGTAAACCATCAAATCTCATTTGTCAAGATATCAGCTGATGGCCTTTGGGAACCATGACAAAGCTTTTTCTCTAGATAAATACCATGGGCCAATTTGAAGCGTTGGGTTTGTTTTTCCTCTAAACTCGTCTGGGGAGCATCCTCTGAATCACTGGCAGAAAAAAGGTCACAAGGATTTCTGACTGAATCTTACTGAACAAAAATATCTGTCTTCTCATGAGCCACAAGAATATGTGGATTATTCTCAAGAATATGTGGATTATTTTAGAAGCAGCTCCACAGCATTAGTGAGATAGGTTGTGAAAGAAGATACAGAGGATGAGTCGCCCACAGCAGAATGGTCCACCACATCTTTGTGGTTCATAACAAGGCAACTCATGCTGAACTCAAAAGGGAATTACAATGGGGTTCACTTATTGCCATGTAGTTCTCAAATAGTGGCACTGTATGCAACCAGAACTTGTTTTGCACACAGTCCCTGCTATAGTTTATCTGCCTTTTATTCTTGTTATTTTATTTGCAGCCACATTTTGTGCCAATGTTTTCATGTCCCAGTTTGAGAACTTTTCTTAATAGTATGTGACAGTCAGGGTAAAAGTTGTGTCTTTATTTATTTTTCTAAATATCAATGGAAAGTACATCTCTCCCAAATATGTTCTTAAAATATTCACTTTGTGAATATAAGACTACCATTTGAGCAAGCAGCCTCAGATTTTGACAAAATTAGCTTATTTTCATTCCTTATTTTAAGAATGTTTTACATGAAATAGTCATTTTAATTAAAATGCTTTGCTATTATCTTTCTCTATATACCAGATTGAAGAAGGAAAACAAAGGGTAAATAGAAGCAACATTATTCAGAAACACAAATTATAATGTGATTATTCAAATTTTAACAGAATTTCTAGTAATCCAGGTTAAAATTGAGGAAGTAATTTTACTTCTATTAATTTTTTCAAGGTAGAGATTTTAGAACCATGATCTATAGAGTAATTTACATAATATCTAAATTATTGGGGGTAAATGGGTAAATGTGTAGTATGATTTTTGTTGTAACATTAAAACTTATATTTGCCACCACTCAAATTTGCAAGATGTTTTTATTTATATTTGCCATTAAAACTAAAGCAATGAAATGGTGATTATGTCTCTCTCAACAAGTCATTGGTGAAAAAAAAGAAATTCCCTAAGTTTCATTAAGTTTTCTGTATTCACACAGTTCATAAGTCATAGATCTGAAATGTCAATTCTTTATCTTTTATTTTTTATTTTTTTGAGTTGGAGTCTCACTCTTGTTGCCCAGGCTGGAGTACAGTGGCACGCTCATGGCCACCCCAGCGTCGACCTGCTGGGCTCCAGTAATCCTTCTGCTTCAGCCTTCCCAGTAGCCAGCACCACAGGTACACACTACCACACCTGGCTAATTTTTGATTTATTGTAGAGATGAGGTCTTGCCAAGTTGCCTGGGCTGGTCTCGAACTTGCAGGCTCAAGCAATCCACTCGCCTCGGCCTCCCAAAATGCTTGGATTATAGACTGAGCCATCATACCCAGCCTATCTTATATTTTTTAAACAAGTGTTCTTTCAACTACATCACAGTCACCTCACTTTTTTATTAGATATAATATATATTAACTAATATATAATGAATAAATCAACTATATATAAATTAAAATAAAATATAAAAAGAAATTAATATCTTCTTGGAAAGTAAAAATAAGTGTTTTCAACTTTAATTAAAGTGTGTATGTGTGTGTGTGTGTGTGTGTGTGTGTGTGTGTGTGTGTGTGTGTGTGTGTCTGTGTGTCTGAGTGTGTGTGTGTGTTTCTTTACCAGGCTGGTCAGAAGTTTATAAACCTTATTAGATATTTTATTATTCTTTTCAAAACCAGCCTTGACTTTGACATTTTTCCAGTATATTTTTTCCCCCAAATTTTTCAGTTTTGTATCTTATAATTTTTCTGATTTAGGCTACATTGTATTCTCCAAAAATACGTGTTTAAGTCTCCACTCCTGGTACTTATGAATGGGACCTTATTTGATATAGACTCTTTGCAGATGTAATTAAGATATAAGTTAAAAATGGCACATACAGGAGATTGGTAAGCTCTTAATCCAATATGACAGGTTTACTAATAAGAAGAGAAGGGAAAAACCCTCAGACAAACAGAGGGAGGATGAACTTGTGATGGCAAATGCAGAGATTAGAATTATATGATTGCAAAATAAGATATGCCAAGGATGGCCGGCAACCACCAGAGGTTGGAAAAAAGTACATAGAAAAGATTCTCCTTCTAAGTCTCCAAGAAGGAACAAATCCTGCCAATACTTCTATTTTGGACTTCTGGTCTCCTGAACTGTGAAAGAATACATTTCAGTGGAAACTCTAGGAAACTAATACATTTTCTTTTCTGTGGGTTTAATTTGCTTGTCTCTTTTTACTTTTGAAGTAGATTTTTATATTATTGATTTATAGTTTTTTTCCTTTCTAAATATGCCGTTTAGGTTATACATTTTTTGGTAAACATAGTTGCATTTTCATTGTTATTCAGTTTAATATTCATTAATTTCCATTTGTCTCAGCGGTTATGTACACATATATTGAGTAATTTCAAAATATGCAAATACTTTATATTTATCTTGCTTTATTGAGTTCTAGTTTAGTTCCTTTGTGGTCAAAGAAGATTCTAAAATTATTTTTAATTTTTTGAAGTTTTTTGAGAAACGCTTTATGGCTTAAAATATGATCAATATTAATATAGTTTCAGGGACACTTGACAGAATGGGTAATCTGTCAGTTTGGGGTATAATAGTCTGAAGTACGATATGTTAATTAGATTATTTATATCTTCTCTTCCTTACTATTTATTTTTATACTGTCAACACATACATTATATTTATTGAAGTTATGTTATTAGGTGCATGCAAATAGGTAGATTGACACTTTAGTCATTATGCCATCTCTTTTGTTTTCTATAAATTATTTGCATTAAAGACTACTTTCTTTCATACTAAGATAACTATTTCACTTCCTTTTGGTTATTATTTGCTTGGCAATATATATTTTTGTCATACTCTATACCGGCACACTTTAAATATAATTATATTATAATATATATATAAATATAATTATATTATAATATAATTATATTTAAAGTGTGCCGGTATAGAGTGTGATTCAGTTGTTCATTTTTCTAAATCCAATATAACAATTTTTGTTTCATGCTTTTTATTGGAAAATTTATTCAATCTATATCTACGTATGATGATTATTCCATATCTATATATGTATATAATTAATTTACAACATAAATCCTCTCCCAAAATTATAAGTCTCAGGTGCTCTTTACATAATATTTTAAATTGTCGAGGCAATAAATAATACGGCAGAGATTTTGATTTAATATTTTCAGGATTACATACATTCTTTATTCACAATTTTTCTACAAAAAGTAAAACATATTTCTTATTTTAGATAAAACAATAGGAGATTTGGAGACATGTGCCAATGACATCAGCATACCAATCTACAGTTGTAAGGCAAGAAGTAAAGAATGGTGTGTACTGTGCTGTTTGCATTCTTCCAATGTACCACTGGATTCTGGTTGCTTAATTCTTATCTGGTACACTATGTTCACAGCAAGGTTAGTGCCAAGAAATGTCATCTTATTCCTCAACTCTTTTAACTTTAAATACAAAAATTTTCTTTCAACCAGCTCTCTCATGTATCAATTAGAGAAAACTAGAAGGTAGAAATTAAGTAAACAATGGCTACAATGTTGAAAGAGTGCTACTGGAAATAGAGAAAACAATATTGTCAGGAAAAGAAGGAATAGAGTCGAGTCAACATATATCGGTTCATTTTAAGGTTGTTGAAATGCCCCATTGATCATTTAATTTTGGAAAGTTGTTGTTGGCCTTTTAAAAACAAATTTACAGGTGATATTACTTTAATATTCTTTTCTAACTGATGATAAAGTTAATAATTAATAATATAAATACTTTTATTTAGCAATCACATACTACATGTAGATGAATTGATCTAGATATTTCATATGTATACTCATTTAATCTTCATAGACAACTTGTAGAATTTGTACAATTATTTCTATTTTATAGATTTACAGTAAGCTTAAAGAGGTTAAATGAACTCCAGTGCCTGGCAGCTGCTTGACAGGTCATATATAAGATAATCAATATTCTGCTGAGACTCTGAGAAATACAGGAAACATAGGACAATTTTGTTGGAGGGAAACACAGGAGTAAGACAAAGTTGAGTAGTATCAGTGACTGGGAAAGCAGTAAAAAATGTGGCACTAGGATAAAGAAAGAATGATACAAAAAATTACTTTGCTCTTAATTCTGCTTGAAGGTAAATCTAGTTAAGACATAGGAGAGTGGAGGCGGTAGAACTTTATTCTCATGAAGTAAAGTTGTTAAAAGCCGATTGAAAAACCAGTGTGTTTATTATGAAAGATAGCTGGCATTTCAAATGATATAAGAATCAAGTATTCATTTCTTTATTTTCTCACCAACTATATATTGCCAGTTACTACATGCAGGCACTCAGTTCAGCAAGTGGGAGCAATACAATGGTGAATACTACAGTCAAGGAGCCTGCCTTCTCAAACTTATATTCTAGCAGTGGATACCAGCATGCAAATGGCCATGTCAATAAGTGGGACGATTTTGATGAAGAATTTCAAGGTATTCAAAACTGGTAGCCAGCAAAGACCCCATGGGCAAAGTAATAAGGCATAGTTCATCAGAATGATAAATAAGAATAAGGCTGACACAGGGAAGGGAGAGGATGGTGATGGAAGATACCAGGACAGTGGAGAGTGTTCTGGGTGAGCGGAGGGACTTTGCTAAAGACCAAAAGGAGAAAAAGCATGGTATATTCACAGATCTAAATGTCCTACCCAATGCTGAAGAGGATTCATGTTCAACCAAAAGCAAAAATTTCAAGAACGATGTTTCTCCAAGTATAAGCCAAATGTGAGTTATTTCATTTTCCCTTTAAATTGCTACATTATTGTATATACAATCTGTGCCTCCCACAAAAAGAAGAGTTTTTTTATTTTGTTTAGGTGAAAATTCTCCTTCAACTCTGCTTTATGTGTAACTTGAGAAGTTTTCAAATTTTAGGCCAAATTTTGATTTTGCTAAATCGAGTAAGAACTTGGTTTTAATAAAAGTATAACAAACATTTTATAATTATGTGTAAACTAAAGCAGGATTGTTTTAGAGAGTAAAATTAAAAATCAATGAGAAACACTAGCAAAACTGATCCTCTTATTTTTTATTGCTCAAGGTGAATCAATTAGAAATAACCAAAGTAACCAACATGAACAGAATACAAAAATATTTCTTAATAGCTGGTTTAATTTCTAATCACCACAAGAATATTGTGAGTTGAAACTCTGAGTAGAGGTATATTTTTTCATTACAACTGGCTTAGTATCACTCATTTAATTTCATAATTCCTTTTCTCCCATAATGGAGCTAATTAATCCCTACATGGTTGTAGCCGAGACTTGGCAACATTGATTGCCTGTAAAACCTTGTATGAACAGACTTAAAAGAACTGAACAAAAAGCAAAGTTACAAGAGATTTGGTTTTGTTTTCTTTGTGTATAGGTATGTGTATGTCTGAATGACCATTTTATTGTTTTGAGAATTTAAAACGTTCATTTACATTTTATATAAAATAAGAAAAAAATTGTAAATGTCCCCTAAATAAGTTATTTCAATAAAGAAGATTCTAATACGTCAGGAAGTAGATGTCTAGAAAATAAATACTTACTCATTGGGGTTTGGTTCTAAATCATATAGGTATAAATGTCATATTGATCTATCAATTGTACATTCACTTTTTTATTTGCAAACTTTCACCTATAACCCTCTTTGCACAAGTAGTATTACTGGCTTTAAAGTGACTGAATCAGCATTTAAGTTGCCAGCTTTGTATAGGTTTCTCCTAACTGATATTAGAAACCATGTCTTGTAACCCCACAGTACAGAGCTTAATGTTTCTAGTATAGTAGAAACTCCAGGAATATATGAAGGAATATGCTGACTCACCTATGACATAATCTTCTTGTATCTTTTTTCACAAAGGAGATAGATTCAGTACATCAAGAAAAGTTTGCGAAAGGTCACTAAAGCACAGAAAATGAAAGTGAGACTAGAAAATATCGTTACAGCTCCAACATCTCTATCTCTCCCCTCTATCCCCAAGCTGAGTTGAAGATATTTCTAGACTGGTGACATGACTGAAGTGAATCTTAGAGTGCTGGTAAGTTTAGCAAGGCAAATAAGTAGGAAATGCAGTTCCAGGAATAAGCAGATGATCAAAGTCATCGAAATGCAGCACTCCACATAAACAAGGTACTGAAATGTTGTAGAAAAAGTAAGATGGAGGAATAATGGAAATTGGGATGGCAGTGTTGTCTAGAGTCTTCCTCACAATGTTAAGGAGAAGTGATTCTCTCTCTATATTCTTCTCTCACCGTCCTACAAGACCTACTCTTCTTTCCCTCTCTAAAGGTTGTGTTGACTTTACATTCTCAATATTTCTTAGATTTATCTCTTCCTTTCAATCTCAAATCCTTGCTTTTGGTCAAAGGAAAGTCATTCCACCAAATATTCTCACAACACCTAGTGCCTTGAGTCATATCAGTCCCTCCTTATTAGGGTCTCTGATCAACTTCACCAAACACTCTAATGGCACAGTCTGGGTCAGTCTTTTGCACCACAATAATCCAATTGGCAAATGGTGTTCCTTACACAGAGCATGACAAATGCATATTGACTGAATGAATAACATCCCTACCTAAATCTTTGCAACAGTCTCTCATGTGATTCCTTTGACTGCAATACCTCCTTGTTCCTCCCACCACCATTCTGCAGCCAGCAGTACATTGGAGAAAGATTCCTGCCTTATAAACAAATATTATGTATTCACACAGAAATTTCAGTGTTTATTCATAAATATTTACTTAAGAAGGATTTCCGAGCAGACTCACATAACAAGCTGTTCTGAAACGGGTGCTAAATTTTTAGATTTTTTTCATGAATTTACATTTTTAACATCTATATTTCTCTTTGCAAAGAAACTTGAAAAATGTCTCCAAATTTTCTACCTCAATTTATGCCTAAATGAATTTTGTATGAAATTTATGGTGATTTGAATTAGGAAAATGCTTCCTCATATCGAGTGCCCTCTTAAATATACTTAATTTTCAAAGATTTCTAGCAATTAGATATTTTCTTTTCTTCTGCTTTAAGGAAAACACACACACAGATTTATTCTGTCTTTGAAAAAGACAGATGTCAACAAATAGATCCCCTGATAAAAACAAAAGAATTTATTTCTCCTCTAACGTATTTATCCAAGGGTAATTCATCAGAGCAAGTATGACTCAAGGGATTCTGCACCAAGGACATTTTGAATTCTAATCCTGACCATGCCACTGACTTAAATATGGGTCTTATTTCTCATGTGCCTTAATCTCTACGACTGTGAAATGAGAATAACAATTCCTTCCTCATACTCAGTGATTTGAAAATCCAGTGAAACATCACAAGAAGACATTTAGAAATGTACAAAATATCAGGAAATAAAAACAATCTACAAAATGAATATAATTGAGGGGTTCTGATATGGATTTCATAGACACAAAGATGTACCAAACACCATATATGTCATTGTGTTCTGTGTGGATGGTCACGAGGGTGGACAAGAAGTCATCCTCTTGCCATCTTCTTCTAAAAGGGACTCATAGCTTAGTTGAGGACACAGGCATATAGACAGATTTTTCCTCTCTTCGAGGAACATTTGCAGAGTATGTCCTATGTGCCAGACACTATTCTGGTCACTGAGCATCTAGCAGTGAGGAAAAATGGGAACGAGTAATCTCTCTTCTTTATGAAGCTACAATTCTGAGGAAAAAACATAAAGCATAGAAATAAGATACAGTATGAAGATTTTAGACAGGTGGCAAGGGAAGTCCTCATTTAGGTGCCTTGTAAATAAGTACCTGAAGGAAATAAGGAGCCAGTGACACAGCTCTTTGAGGCAAAGAGAGTTTGAAGCAAAAGCCACAGAAAATTCAAAGGCCCTGAGGTACCAGGGTTTCATGTCTGAGAAGACAGGCAAGGAAACCAGTGTATCTACTGCCTAGGACTAACAAAGTGGCATAGGGGAAATATTTTCCAAGGACAGATGATGACTGTGATAGAGAAGGTTTCAATAAAAGCTTTATGAGGACATAATTCTTACATGAGCAGCATTATTTTCTAAATATCCTGGTCTGGCAAGCCTGTAATTATGAAGTCAAGTCCTATTTTGCATTTATACCAAAGCGTATGGAACATGTAGCCTTTCTCTTTGTCAGCATGTCCAGATGATTCCTGGATGCTTACCTCTTTCAGGTTATAACTTGGTCATCTTTGGGTGTTTCCAGAAATAGTCTTCATATGTCCCCTGACATTACTTTTTTAGTCACAGTTTTGTTTGTCATGTTTTAACTTCCTTTTCTTACTTCTGTTCAAGTCTCCACCTGAAAGGCCACTGGGTGACTATTCACTGCTGGACACGACTCTGGAGAACAAAAATGCTCATGCTGAGAGCCAGCTTAGGTCGCATGCTATGGGGCACAGAAGATCAAAGCTACGCTCATACCAGTGCCTTATCAGTTTTCTCAGGAGTAATTCTATCAGATATAATCCTAGTTGTCCTTCTCCAAAGAACTTCAAAACTAAGACATGATGATGGGGTGGGTAACTTGAATGAATGTCTCATTCAACCCAACTTCACTAGTTATAAAACAAAAGCTTCTGGATATATTACAACAATTGTCCTAGGTGGCATTATGAGCAGGTGGAAGGAAAAAGAGAGGATATTAATTATTAATTAATTATTAAGACCATATTAATAATATTCGTTTACTCCAAAGACTCTGCAGACCAAGGTGGTTAGGAGATGACTACACTACATTTCATGCTGAGAAAACAGTATGTGTGAAAGCATTTTGGCATGAAGATGTAGATATTTCAGAAATGGTGTTTGGTCAGTGACCAAAATATAATGAATGTAGATTGAATCCTTAGCGAGAAGTGCCATAAAGGGAGTCTGGAATCATATTACAGAGACATTTAAGGGATTTTGATTCTTTCTGTAGGTAATAAATGGTTGTAAGCAAGAAAGAGAAGTGAATACATTTTGTGTTTTAGAAAAGTGCTGTTGCAAAATGTCCTCAGGTAGAAGGAACAGGGGAGACATCGAAGTCAAAGGGAGCATTGGGAGATTATTGCAAAGGTTTAGGTAAGATTTTCCTTCGTTTATCAATAGATACTCATCATTCACTCTGTGTGATGAACAAAGCTTGCCAACAAGGATGTCAGGATGAGCAAGACAGACGGGGTGAGATTCCTTAAAGGGCTTGATGAAACTGACGAGTGAGCCCAATAAGATAGACTGGATATGCTTGATGAGGAGTGGGGTGCATAAGGACATATGGCAACAGGCTATAACAGACTGAGGATAGCTTGACCAGGGGCATTGACCTTGGAACTGAGAGAAACAAATAAATTCAAGAGATGTTTAAAATGTAGCTTCAACACAACATCTAGAAAAGGAAGAAAAATGATGGCAAGAGTCACCCAATTCTGCTGCATTTGTTGCATCTTTCTTCATTGAATTATAGATTGCTCCAATTCTCAAATATTTACATACTTTAGAACACAAAGAGATGTCTGATAAAATTAGAAAACTCCATTCCGGGGATTTAGACACAGCATGTAACACATTCCTTACTAACATCAGGTTCCACTAAGAAGCCTGTGACTTGGGATGAATCTCTGTAAGCAATAAGTATATTTTGAGTACTTATGATTCTAAAAATTGGCTCACAATGAACAAAATTAGATATACAACTCTGTTCTTATGAAAATTACTTTCTAGTAGGGAGAGATTAACAATAACAATAAGAATTAATTTGTATATTGTTGTAATTCTAATTATTATGGGGAAAACAGAGAAGGATAATGGGAAATCAGGGATGTGAGGGATTACATTTTAAATAGAGCAGTGGTTTCATTAGGAAGTTATTATAGCAAAACCTTAAAGGCGGCAAAGGATTGTTTAACCTGGGTATCTGAGGGAGAACTTTCAGATAGATGGAAGGCTTGTGGAGTCAGCCTCCAGGTGAAGGGAAGGATGAGGAGGCCAGTAAGCCTGCAGGTATATAACTGAGAGCAGAGCAATAGGAGATGGAGTTGGAAGAGTGATGCATCATTGTGTGGATGGGCACTGATCATGTAGGAACTTTTAAGTCCAGGGCAGACTTTGGATTTAACTTTGACAGACACTGGGAACCATTTGAGAATTTGATGAGTTTTAGTTTTAATAGTATAGTGATGGCTGCTGTGTTGAGTATAATCTGCAGGGGCAAGAGTGGAAACAGGGTGATAATTAGAAGAAATTTTGTTGTTTTTTTTTTGAGTTGGAGTCTCACTCTGTCGCCCAGACTGGAGTGCAGTGGCCGCTCCCGGCCACCGCAGCTTCGACCTGCTGGGCTCCGGCGATCCTTCCGCCTCAGCCTGCCAAGTAGCTGGAATTACAGGCATGCACTATCACGCCCAGCTGATTTTTTGATTTATTGTAGAGATGAGGTCTCGCTGCCCAGGCGGGTCTCGAACCCGCGGGCTCAGGCAATCCACTCACCTCAGCCTCCCAAAGGCGCGGGATTACAGGCTGAGCCACTGAGCCCGGCTAGAAGAAATTTTAATTATCAAAAGGCATTATTTTTCTTAGACTTCCACAGGCCTGGGATCCAGAAGTCTTTCCATTATGGGCTTTTCAAGTAAACTGCTGTTTGTTATTAATATATTAATAAAACTCAAGAAACTTGGGATAAATGCTATAATGGATATGAAGGAGTAGATACCTTCTTAAGAGGCTAATCATCTAGGAAAACATCAGAGAACATAAATCCACTAGCAATCACTAAAACTGTATGAGTGTGATGAAAGTTACTCCCAAGTTTCCCAAGTGGTTCTATATCTGCTTCCTATTCCAGTATTTTATATAATAAGAGGAAATGTAGAAGTAATGTGGAATCAAGAGAGCTGAATTAATATCCAGAGTTTGCTGTCATTTATGTGTCATCTAAACTATTTTTTTTGTTCTATAGACAAAATTTTTTTCAGTTTAAAATTTCTATAATTCTAGATTATAAGAGAAATTCAAGAGAAACAGTATTAAAAATATTGGAGTTTATCAAACTTGTTACTTTACCAAAAAATGATGTTTGATTTCAATATTATAATTTGTTAAGCATTTTGGGAAGGGAAGTAACATTTGCTTTTTAAAGAGAAAGAATGTAAAGCATATTTTACAGGTAGAATACATAGTGAATGATCAACAGATATTTGTTCTCTTTAATTTCTTCTATTATAGAACACTGGAAATTAGTCATCATATCAAAATCTGCAATGTGATAACTAAGGTGTACAAAGGAAAGGCTTTCCCTCTATTTTAAGACTCTATTTTTTTCTACCCGTCTTAATATTTATCCCCAGATATTTTCTGAATTGTTAAGTGTATTGTTTAGCATTAGGTCTGGATGCAAATGATAAGAATCTCCAAAGAGTAATGCCTAAACAAAAAATAAGTTTACTTTTCTTTCACATTGATGAAATCCAGCATTGTTTGTTGTCTGTGAAATCAAAGGATTAGGCTTCTTTTGGTTGTTTTGCCAGGTGTGGCTTTTATTTACATTTTTACCTCATAGTTCTAAATGGCTGCCAGAGTTCCAATCATTTCATCTGATTTATAGTCGGCAGGAAATATGAAATAAATGTGATGGAATCAGAGACAAATCAATATTCATATAAAAAGAAGCTCTCACATGATACTTTTATTCATAGCCCATTGGACAGAATTTAATCAGATGACCAAATTTAACTGCAATATAAGAAAATAAATGACTTAGTCCCTTGGAAGCTCTGTACCTAGACAAAAATTAAAAGTTGTGCTAATGTGTAAAAAGAAAGAATGGATAATAGGGCACAACCAATAATCTCTGTCAAAATAAGTACTCCATGTTTAAATTTGATCTCTCTTTGCTTTTGATTGCAGCAACATATCATCTGACACATTTAACAACCAAGATGCAATTGTAAAAGCCCCTTAAATTCCTACTTGAAATCCATAGGAAAGCTTGTTGAGCTATATGTAGACTTCTTGTGGACTATTTCCTATAAGATGAAAACTGAGTTGTTCTTGGGAGAAAAGACATCACATGACAGAACCTAACATACCAGGCCAAGTCCGGGCAAGAATGCAGAAGAGAGCCTACGACTGGGCATGTTAATTATTGAATTGTAATGAAGACGGGGAATAATAATTAGGTATAGCAAAACTAGAACTATGACCTTTCCATTTACAATAGTGGAAACAAAAAATAAAATTATACATCACCCAACGGACTGAATGAATCATTTTGGACCAAGGGAAACGTGGAAAACTAAGTTCCAGGTTATGGCAGAAAATGCCTCGCTATACTCCTTGCGTTTGGGAATTTAGGCATTAACAAAACTGACAAAACAGACTCGGTAGCAATAAGGTACCAAATTCCAGCCCAACTTTGGTATAGCATCACATGATAGTAGGCTCAAAGGTAAATAAAAATATCTTACCCCAAATCGACCCATTCTTTTATGAAGCCCTGGTTTAGCCCTGATGAGTTCTGACTGGCCCATGTTTTCCTAACTTTGGTCCCCTCCCTTATCTAGGGGAGGTGAATCACCTCTCTCTCTCTCTCTCTCCAATTTACTTCCTAAATAAACAATATTTTCCAATCTAAAAAAAATAAAATCTTTCCCCAAAATATATTTTTTGGCATATTTTGAAATAACCCTGCAAAGCTCTTTTGTGGGGAAATAGTTGCATCTGTAAGGATTCTCCAATAACATGGCCAGATCTTTCCCCTTCCAGGACTTCCTGGATCCAGGGGGGATTAACTGAGAATCTGTTACCTTTAAGGTCTGAATAGGAGACATTTACCATCTATTCTCTCTAAGGTCTGCCACCTATGAAGCTTCATCTACATAATAAAATTCTTGATCTCCACAACCTCCTTATGTTAACTCAGACATTCCTGATTTCAGGTCTTTAGATAATAGCTCAGTTCTCTCAATGAGTTGTCAACTAAATAATCCTTAAAAACCATCTATAACGTGTAAGCCCTCTGCTTTGAAATATTTTGTCTTTCCAGGCTGAACCAGTATTAATCTCACATGTATTGAATTATGTTCTTGCTTGTAACCTTCTGTTTCTCCAAAATGTATGCAATTAAGTTGTAACCCAAACATCATGGGTACTTGTTCTCAGGACCTCTTGGGACAGTGCTCAGGCCATGGTCACTCATATTTGACTCAGAATAAACCTATTTAATTATTTTATAGAGTTTGGTTTTTGATCAACAACAGTCAATGGCAGAAATCTTCAAAACGTATCCATGTCTTAAACTTGTGGAGTAAAATCAGACTAGTAACTTTCCTAGCATTCTACCACTGGGTTTACTTCTAATTAAACTAGATTTTTGTTTCTATCAGGTTCTCTTTATCTAGATGGCAAAGTGTGATGAAGTAAGGATTTCAAACGTTTATTTTCATAATAAATACAGTTTAGGGAAAAAAGGGAAATACTATTTGTATAAAATTGGATGAAGAGGAAGAATATTTTGAAAAATTAAAAAAAAATTAGGGATGTTTTGTTCTTCCTCTGCTTCCAGAAAATAGAAGTCATAGTAATGAGTCTGGGATGTTGACCTGGACTAGGAGAGAGATAATCAGGAGAGACATCTGTCTGGTTTCTAAACCAATGCTTACAGGGCTTAAGATGGAGGCTTCTAAAGCCATGAATGAATCAAGAAGGTAGTTAATGATACCCAAATACAAAAAATGATGGTTAAAAATGAGATTTGTAGCTATGAAACCACTCTTAAACTTTAGTGTAGCTGAGAATGATCTAGGGTGTTATATGAAGTGCAGATTCCTGTGCAAATCCCTTCCCAACTACCCTGAAGATTTTGAATCATCATCTTTAACCAATATACATGGGGTAGACTATTAAATGTAATCTGGGAAAGATATATAAGGAAAAGTTTATGTAAGAAAAATAAAGATACAATGCTGGGGCACTATTCAAGCTCTTAGAACACTTATATGTGTGTGTTTGGGGGAGCGGGGTTTTGAAATTAAAACACAGTTTTCCCTACTCTTTCTCTAACTATATATGATAAGGAAGGAGGCTGGGACTCCAAACTTGAACAAATACCGTGTTTCAGGTATATTCTATTAATTTATTTAGTCCTCATATACACCCTAAAAGGTGGGTACTATTATTATCCATAATCTACAAATTGAAAAAAAAAATAAGTTCATTGAAGTCAGGTCATGAGACCAAAGCCACACACTTTGTGAATGTCAGAGTTGTAAATCCTAGCAGCACGACTCTAGGACTTTCACTTGACTGGGCTGCCTGACCTGTGTTCATTGACACTCGAATCCTGAGACTCTCCAAGATGCTGATGCTGATTGTGATAGATATAGTCAAAATTAATTAATTTACTATTTAGTTATGTTTTGAATATTTACTAATGTCAGATACTTTGCAAACACAATGGTGAGTGGCAAACTTCTCTGTAGGAGAAATAAAAACAAGTAAATCAGCCATTAGTCTCAGTGCTCGATGCAGAACAAGACATGGCACTCATTACCTGACATGGAGAAGGAACATTACCCCAGACTTGAGAGGACTAGGGGTATTTCAAAGAAAACACTTTCAAGAAAAGATTTCGATGGAAATTTGTAAAGAAATAAACACCAGCTAGTCAGGCAGAGGATGGGGAAACCATGGAATAGCCTGCCCAAATATGTAAGAATAAAAGAGCACAGGATATTTCTGGTACTGAGAATAGTTTGATGAGACTTTGGGAATGAGAGCATGAGTTGGGGAAGAGGATCCAGAATAGAGGTAAAGATTGGAGTCCATGAAGGACATTGCTTTTCATGTTAAGGAATCTAGACTTTGTCTTTAACATTGCGGAAAAATGTTAAGTACAAAGATTGCAGAAAGTTCAACCTGGTGCAGAATTAGGAAGTATGGAATGAGAATGAGGACTGGGAGAGGTTGACTGAGAACACTATAAGGATACAGAGATCTCAGCACAAACCAAGTGAAGGGTGGTGATTAGTTGAGTTGTGGTGAGCATTTGGTTAATAGACTAAATAGGGTTTCCTGAAACATTTTACTAAAATGATTCTTTGATCATATGAGTTTAAAAATGGTTACTATTCTACATTTTAATTGTTTAAAGCTTCCATCAAAACTCAAAATTAAGAAATATGTTTAATTTGCTTAACAGTGTTCTCCAAATCACCAGACTGCTTTTCTCCTCTTCTCTCCCTTCCCCTAACATTCTTCCTCTTGGCTCCTCCTCTTTCTCTTTTTAAAAATTTTAGATAACACCTATTAACTTACCACAAGATTTATATACCATAGAATACAATTAGATGAAATCTTGGGCGTGAGAAATATTTAGGACTCAAAATCTTCAGGACTTGACGATGTTCTAGTTTGGGGAACTTGTGATGATGAAAGGTAATACTTTTTACAGAAACTTATGAATACAAAAAGTAAACCTGGGCATAATGGGGCAAAGAGTGGACTCAATATTTAACTTACTGAATTTAAGGTGCTTAAGCAACATATGACTGGATATAACTGAATCCATTAGACGTTCAAAATATTTTCCTTCAATGTCAATAACTAATTTCATGAAATCTATCATCTATCTATTCTACAAACACACATGTGCCTATGTGTATTTATCTGAGGCACATTCCATATGTAGGAATTAGAAATTATTCAGCATGCATATATAAAGGGGCAGTTTCTCCCAAGAAATTGTTTGTTTTGTTGATGCTGACAATACACATACACATACAAGAGATTCTGATGAAGTTTAAAACTTCAAACTTCAATTAAGGAAAATATTTTGTAACTTCAGAAAGTTAAATTTTGTAATATTCATGTAATAATCTTGTGTCTCCAAAATAAATCTTTAAGAAAATATTTTTCACAGGTAAAAAATAATACCCTTTATTACCATTCATATCACTCAAAAGGAGCCAGTAGTCTGTCAGGGTGATGTCAACCATGAAAAATTCCAATTCAGAACAGTAATCTTTTGAGGAAGATAAAAGTAATGGAAATATTGGCTCAAAATTGAAATACCCCTAAAATGCTGTAACATTAATGAGATGTATATCATAGAAAAGAGGGTTCCACCTGAGTAAACCTAAGTGAACAGGTAAAAATACGTATGCAGACTAAATGTAACTTTACAGCTTTCTTGGTACAATAATTATACATATTGGTTTAGAAACCTACCTAACTCAGTAATATAACTTGGTCTAGAATCATATACATTTTAAGGTATGGGAGACAAGGAAGAATAAGAAAAACAGTGAAGATGCACTTAGAATAAATTTACTTGGTAATCCAAAATGAAGAACCTCTTAAAGACTTTAGAGTTGGTTGTTGAAATTTCAAATATTGGATGTTCTTTAACAGACCCAGTTCTCCACTTTCTGCCATTATTGTGTTCCTCCAGGATCAGAGCTTATGTTCCAACTAAAGAAAGAACTGACTAGATATGAAAAAAAATCTTTCAAAACTATTATCTTAGACATGAGGCTTTCTTGCTGATATGTTCAGAAGATTTAAAAAACAAATTTTAAATAGGAGTTCTTTGGAGAGAAAGTGGGCAGTTATGTGACATGCTTTATACTTGGATAAAATTCTGAAATTTTTGTCTTTCTTTTCCATTAATAGGGAAGTGATACGTTATTGTAAAACCCCAAAACATTAGGTTATATGCTATTTTATTGGTTATCAAAATAGTATTAGATACTTTATCAAATGTTGTATGTTTAAGTATAATTGAATTTGTAAAATAGTAGTTTTATTTGATCACTAATAAAAAATTCAATTTGGGGAGTAAATTCATAGACCCCATCATAGATGACATGAAATACCAGAAAGCACACTATGCACACAGACATGGACATGACTTCTAATCACAACTTTGTCACTCACTTTGTCAGTCAAATGATGAAGCATCCCTGAGCTGTTTTTCTGTTCTACAAGATAAGGGATGTGAACCGGACAGAAGTTTTCAAGCCATACATATTTCCAGAAAACCCCATTTGAGTGAGCTTGGAAACCTGTTTTTTCAACAATTACCCCATATGGTTTAATAAATAACCACATTTAATGAATACTGGGTTAGAAGAGTTATCAAATCTCCCTTTTCAAAATTCCATAGTGAATATTTTGTTAGTGGAAGATGCCCAACTCTATAAAAATATTTAAGAAGGTTTATTCTGAGCCAAATATGAGTGACCTAGACCTGTGGCACAATCCCAAGGGTGCTGAGAACTGTGCCCAAGGTGATTGAACTGCAGCTGGGTTATATACCTCTAAGGAATACAGGAGTTTACAAAAACCATAAATCTATACATATAAATTTTACATTGGTTTGGCTTGGGACGGTGGGACATCTCCAAGCAAGGTACTTGCAGGTCATAGTTGGATTCAAAGATTTGCTCCCTCTAAGAAATTTTGAAATCAGTAAAGAAAATGCTGCATTGAGATAAGAGAGCAGCTTGAAGAATGATGAGGACATTTTTTGATCTGCAGATTAAGCCTCATATGGGGCTGTCCTGAAAGAGAATAGATAGCAAATGTCTAACTCCTCTGTGGATCTCTAGGAACAGGGTCTATACGGATGTAAATTTTCCCCAAGAGATAGCTTTGTAAGGTATACAATGTTTTTGATTTCCTTCTTTGTCTGTTATGTGATGTTATGCCAGAGTCAGTTTGGAAAGCAACCCAGATTATATAGAGTTAATAAAAACCCAGTCTCCTCTAGCCCCTTAGCTAGAAATTTGGCAAGAGAGAGGAAAACAAAAAGAGGTGGAGTTTAGTCCTCAGTTTAAAATAGATACTATATAGCATATGGTAAAAGGGGAGAGGAGGTGAATAAGAAATTATTTTCTAATTTACATAATTAATATCTGCTACAAAATAATTTGAGATAGCTTTAGAACTTATCTGCAATGTGTTCCTGCTTGTGACAGTGGTTAAAACTTATAACATTTGGTGATGAAATTTCTTGCTCATCACCTGTTCTAGAAGGACAATGGCACCAATGAGAAACACAGACATATGTAATCATCTTTGATCTTGACAATCAGTGTTTTATCTTGTATGGTCGTAAAGACATAAATTGCTATAGACTTTATGGAGAATAGTTTGGCAATTTATGCTAAAAGGTTTAAAATGTGCATACTGGTTGGGCAAGTAATTTTACCTCTTTGAATATAAACTAAGAAAATTATCAGACCAGATCATAATGAGCTGATATAATGAATTGGAGTTATTTATAATAGCAAAAAAAGTTTGAATTCAACAAAATGCACAACACAAGATTTAAATCAGTGTTTCCTAAATAACCTGGAGAGCTTGTTAAAAACAGAGATTCCTAAGATACTTTCTTGGAGATCCTGAAACAGTAAATTCAGGCTAGGGCTCATGATTGTACATTCCTAACCAATCCTCTGAGTGATTTTTATGATACTATAAATTTGGAGATCATTACAGTTAGTAAACAATATTTAGAAATAAAGTGCCATATAACCATTAGAATGATATATATTGCCAAGAAAAGCTATTAGGATATACTAAGTTTCCTTTTCTTATTTTTTCTTTACAGGTTAAATTACACAAGTATGGTGAGCACCTGTTTTTTGACATAAGGTATGTATTTATTGAAAAAGTCTGAAGGTGTTGTCTCTGGTGAGAATGAGGGAGACATTTGTTTTTCTTTCCTTCCTACTTATCCTCTATATTGAATTTTTTCAACAATTAACATACATTACTGATGTAATGTCAAAAAACAAAAAGAAAGAAAAGAACAAAAGGAAAGGAGGGCTAGGCTGGAGTGCTGGGCCGGCTGTTCAGTTTGGAGGGCAGGTGTTAACTCTGAGTCTCATTAAATGCAGGGTAATGAGACAGAGAGCAGAAGTGCAGGACACTTCACCTACTTCCCGGGAGTTAGCTGCAGGCAGCTCCTGCCCTGATTCTTCCATTTACATTTGTGTGTTCTTCTGTAAGGTCAGCTCCAGGTTTATCTGGACATGCTTTGCCAGAAGCAGTTGGAAGGAGGGGTTCAACTCCATTAAAATAGTAAGGTTCAGCTTGGTTTCTGCTAAATTAGTATGTTTTAGTAAGGCTTTTAATTTTCAGTGAATTTAATTCCTGCACTCCAGTGTCTAAAAATATATTTACTTGGTCCTTTGCCGTTTAAGCCTGTTTCCATTTGTTTGGACCTGGGCGGAGATACAGAATGGCTGAGCCTCACTGAGTCCTACACAAAATGACCCTAATTACACAGATTCAACAGAATTGGGCTTCTAGTCAGTTTCAACTGAACATTTCTTTCCTCTAGAAAGAATAGAAAGAAGGTTATTTGCATTAAAAAGAAAAGCTTTGGTGGATTTTATTTTCTACAGCGCATAAAAAAAAAAAATAGTTGTGCCCCAGAAAATGGAAAGATGAGTGAAACCCTTCTGAAACGCATCTGTTGTAAAATAAAATATTTTGGCAAGTTGTTTTTAGGGTGCAGAGATTAACTACATACTCTTTTGTGAAGTACTTTGAAGATAAAAAACATTTTCTAAAAGCTTAGCATTATTATTCTAATTATTATTATTCCTTTTAAGTATGCATTTTAAAAAAACCCACTATACATATTAACCAGCTTACTAGCAAGCTTTTATTTTCTTCTCTTTTTAATACAAAAATGCAGGTGACTCAGTCCTGAAGCATGTACTTTCTCTCTACATGAAGTTCTGTAGTTGCTTAGAATTTTATGCAACTTGTGGGCATTACATCAGGGCTTGAGAACAAACTCATGTCCAGCTTTTGTTGTAAATGTACAGTTTGCTAACTCTACAAATTTATTCAAGTATCGCAACTCATATTCTCTGAAAGTTTAAAACTTTTAAACTTGATGACTCAGTAAGAATTAGAGTCAATATTCACATGGAAATGTTTACCCCATGGCATTAATTTGTAAACGAATTAAAAAAAAAGGTCAAGGGGGATTAGTTTTGATGAAAATAAGTAGAGTTGATATGAATCAAATATGCTCTTTCTCTCTTGTGGTCAGACTAGCACACAACTAGTTTTCAAGGACATTTCTTTTTTTTTTTTCTGCCGTTAAGATCATTCCTAAAAAATAGTTTTTAGGTCTCAGGTAACTAAAAAAATATTCATCGTCTATATCAACTAAAATTAATATGGCAAGTACAATCATTGGTCCTAAAAATCACTAAATGAATACTATAACAGAAACTGCCTATAGAAAATTAATACCCGGTCAGAGGGTAAGAGCTATTGCAGAGACCTGAGCTCTGGAAAACTGCAGCTACGGTTAGAATTTAACAAATCTGTTGTTTCTAAGTTTGCTTTCATGCCAGTAGAAGACAACTGTGCATCTTTATGTCCTGACCCCTGGGGAGGGGGAAAGCTGCCCCAGAGGGTTGATAAACATATTCTCTCTTAAACAACATGCATGAGGATGCTTGAGGACAAAAATGTCTTCAATCTCCAGGAATTCTACCTTCCCCATACCTTTGCTCCTAAACTAATTCCATAATGGTTCATGGCCCAGGTGGTAGTACCTGACTGAGATATTTTCTCAGACTTTGTATTCTGAAGGACCTGAGGCCCCAACCAGGACTAGAACCCTAGAAATCTGTGTCTGGCGGTAGAGTAACACCTCCTTCCAGAATTTGACTTTATGACAGGAAGATGGTCTCAACACCCCTATGACATCATCAATCAATTAGTAGCCCCATATTTCTCTGCCTGTCAAATTCCCTTTAAAAACCTTATCCTCTGAATTTTTGAGAAGGTGGATTTGAGTAAGTTCTCTCACCCTCCTCACTCAGCTGCTTTGCAATATATATATATTTTTGAGTTGGAGTCTCACTCTGTCACACAGACTGGAATGCAATGGCCACTCCCGCCCACCGCAACCTCGACCTGCTGGGCTCCGGCGATCCTTCCACCTCAGCCTTCCAAGTAGCTGGAACTACAGGCGCGCGCTACCTCACCCCGCTAATTTTTTTGATTTATTGTAGAGATGAGCTCTCACCAAGTTGCCCAGGCGGGTCTCGAACCCGCGGGCTCAGGCAATCCACTCACCTCAGCCTCCCAAAGCACGGGTTTACAGGTTGAGCCACCGAGCCCAGCTTGCTTTGCAATATTAAACTCTTTCTCCATTGTTAATAGTTGTGTCAGTTTGGGTTTTTCTAGGTAATGGGCATAGAAACCTGGTCAGGCTGTTATGCAATCATTTTAGAGATTACTTATGTCACTGAGTCAATGAGGAGAGGGGTGTTGAGATAAATTTATAAACCCATAAAATATTACACTAGCATCAACTACAGCAATCCCACCAAAGACCTCAGCTACACTTTTTAAGAATTCACAAGGGCTTCACTTTCTAGGTAAAGTAAATATTGTTAGGTCAGTAAACATGTTAGATCAGTGGGCCAGTAGGCTGAGCCAGAGCTGCAGGTAAGATGTAAAGAGTTACACAGAAATTAGATTAAGAAAAATAGCTTATTTAGAAAGTAAATTGAAGAGAGAGAGGGGGGATCCACCGCCTAAAGAAAAGAATGGCCCCAGCTGCTTGAAGTTGAATGCTTTTTAAAGCTTTCCTTTGGTGGAAGCAGGTGGTCAAGGCGATTGAGTGGTGGTCTGTTTTACGTCATCATGAAGGGGTCAGATAAGCACAGGAATTGTTGCCATGGTGATAGGAAGGCAGTGGTCTGTGTCACATAGGTTACAGAGGGCTAATCACAATAGATTAGGTTAGCTTGACCCTTTATGGCAGGAAGACAAATACTTTGGATAAAAGAATTTAGTTAGTACAAAGCATGCTTGGGGGAATTGCAAGACAATCATCAGTAACTACCTCTGGTAAACCGGTTCTGCCTTTTGTTAATGATTAGAGGGCAAGCTAGGTAATTTGCTAAGAAAGCATGACAGAGTCAAGCAGTGTTAAATTTGCTGTACTTTAGCTAGGGCTACTCCATTTTTGGTGTTTTGCCCTTCCAGATATAATAAATTATTTTGCTTAGAGTAGACTCCTAAAAAAAGTTTATTCTAACAAGCTACAAAAGATCAAAATAATTTAAGGATATGTCAGTGACCTGTCCTACGAAATTGTCACGCAATGAATCGGTGTGTTTCTCTCTACCAGTGCTCTCATCTCAAGAATTTTACATGTTACCTCTGCTAGGACACATCTCAGTGCATACCCCATGGGACTAAGACCTGTTCCATCAAGTTAATAAAAGGATCAGTGTTATTGGAAGCCAAATAGAGAATCAAAGGGAAAATGTAACATCAAACTAGGAAAGGATGCCAGGAGAATGAAGCCAGGGCCTATGTAGACCAATATTAGACACAGAAGTTCTACTTACTTTCATTTTCAATGTTCATTCAATACATGCTTGTTGGCTCCAGTCTTATGCTAGCACAGTGCCAGGGATCGAAAAATTAAATTTTCTATTTCCAGTCGGGCTGGAAGGGAGGCACACACTCATATAATTATACAAAAATATGATAAGCTTTATAATGGAGGCACAGTCACATTGCTGTGAGTGCACTAAAGCAAGAGTTTCTAACTCTCCAGGGAGTTTTACAGGGAGCTTTACAGCACATGAGTTCTAAAAATTTCATTTTTAAACCTTTTTTTATGCATACTGAAAAGAGCACAGATTACTAGGTGAATTTATAGAAAAATGTACCCACCTGTGTAAATACCACTATGATCAGGATATTAAACATTACCAGAACTCTAGGATTCTCAAGAGTTCCCTTATAGAAATGTTTTTATTTTTTTCCCCCAAACCATAGCTCCTATGTTGACTTCAACATTTGTCAGGTAGAAAAAAATTGATTGGTGTGGAATAAAAGAATCTAGGCAGAGAAAATGCCTTGTTCCAATATCAGTAGATAAGAAATGGAAATGACACATATTAGGAACAGTAGGCAAATAATATATTTGTGTGAGTGGGATACTTCATGGGCCTTAGAAGAGGCTGGAAAAATAGTAATACTGTGCTAAGAATTTTATTTTATTTTTGGTTTTTCATGTAGTGAAATAGATGAACATTTTTGGTATAAGGTTCTATGAGTTTGACTACATGCATGGATTCATGTACCCACTGCCACAATTGGTATTCAAAGCAGTTTCATCACTTCCCCATAGTTTCCTTATATTATCACTCTATAATCATGCCTTCCCCTAATCTCCAACTCTTGCGACTCAATGATGAGTCCTTCATTACTATATTTAGATGCTTTTAAGAATAGCTTTTAAGAGTAAGCTTGCAGTATGCAACTGCTTGAGCATTGGGAATCAAAGATTCATCGAAATTGTGAGTATCAGCAGTTCATTCTCTTGTATTGCTGAGAGTACATAAATTTATAGATGTACCACAGTTTGTTTATTCATTCACTTGGTGGAGAACATTTGGGTTGTTTCTAAGTGTTGGTGACTGTGAATGGAGTTGATATACACATTCCTATATAAATTTTTATGTGAACATAAGCTTTTATTTCTCTAGGACAAATAGTAAGGAGTAGGATTGCTGAGTCATGAAATAAGTGTTTATTTAACTTGATAAGAAACTGTCAAACTGTTTTGCACAGTGATTTTGTGATTTACTTCATGCATTTTGAAACTCCGCTGCCAGGTACATACACATTTACTATTTATTAATTGTTATACTTTTTTGTGAACTGACTCTTTTATCATGTAAGAATCCCTATGACACTAGTACTATTTTTTCTTCAGAATTCTGTTTTGATACTCATATAGCAACTCAAGCTTTGTTTCGAGTTTGAATAGCATATTCCTTTCTACCAGCTCATATTTATCCTCACTATTTTTAAAGTGAGTTTCTTGCATACAACATTAAATGCAATCATCTTAATTCCTTCTGAAACTTTGTCTTTTAGTTGATGTGCTTAAAACATTCACATTTAATGTGATTTTTGACATGCTTTAATTCAGGTCTAAATTTATATTGTTTGTTTTCTGTTTCTACTCTATGTTTTTATTTTCAATCCTCTTTGGGGGTTTATTTGAATTTTTTGTCTTACATTTTAATTTTCTAGTGCTTTTTTAAACTGCATCTCTTTGGATAGTTACTTTCATTGTTGCTCTAGAGAGTATAATATACAAACTTGTAATTTTCCACATTCTACTTAGAATCAATATTTTACCATTTCAAGTGAAAATGTAACATATTCTCCCCTTTATATTACAGTTGCCTTGCATATTTTATCTATGTACATTAAAAATTCCATGAGGAAATGTTTCAAATTTGCTTCCAACTGCCAAATATATTTTAAGACACTCAAAAGAAAAATAATAGTCTATTAGATTTAATCAGTTATTTACCATTTCTATTACTGTTCTTCATTCTTAAGGTTTCAAGTTTTATTCTAGAATTACTATCCTTCTGTTTGAAGAACTTTCTTTAGCAATTCTTTTAGAGCAAGTCCATTGGCAATGGATTCAATCAGTTTCCTTCTCTCAGAGTATCTTTATTTCACTTTATTTTTGAAGGATACTTTTGCAGAGTAGTGAATTCTAGGTTGACAGTGTTCAACTTTTATTTTAGCCATTTTATAAATGTCATGCCATGCCATTTCTTTCTCATTGTTTCCTATGTGAAATCTCTGGCATTCAGATAATTGCTCTCCTATAGGTAATGTCTTTTTCTCTGGTTGTGTTCAAAGTTGGTTTTGTTTTGTTTTGTTTTAGTTTTCAGCAGTTTGATTTTAAAATGTTCAAAAGTTTTTCTTATAACTGTTATTAGATCTTCACATTTTGCTTCTTAATTACTTATTGTATTTTATTGTTCTTCAGTTGTTTCCTAAATATAAATTTTGTCCTTTTAGTGAGATGTTGATTATTTGAAGATAGGAACCAAAATTAGATAGTAGGTAAAAGTATCTCCATTAGAAATGAACTAATAAATACACTAACAAAGTGTGTCTTGGCATAGGGAGAAGAATCTGCCTTTAACTGAACCCAGAATGGACTGGAAAAAACACCCAACATTAAGTTAGGAAGCCAAGTACTAATGGCAGGCAGAGATAACAAAACTTGTGTGAACCAAGCTCAAATAGATGTAGAAAATTCTCTTTGGAACAGAGCTTTTCTTTGGCTATTAGAGGATAATTAGTCATTGCTTAGAAGATCAAAAGAGCCCAAGACTGCAGCTAGAGATACTGAACAGACAACACACTGGCCACTTATGTTTCAATTTGTAAAGCACATCAGGACAAATCCATCTCTCTCTAGTTATTCTCTGACATTATAGTGGTACCATTAGTGAAGTCATCTAGGAACAGGAAAGAAAAAGGAATGTGTGTGCACAAATAGAAACTAAAGGTCTATGATTCCATTTTTTAAAACCTCCACTTCTTTAAATGCTATAGAAGCACAGATTTGTGTTCTTCCTTCTATGTCCCCAGAGTTCTGAGTTTACTCATCTTAGCATGTATTATACTGCACAGACATTATCTTTTAATATTCTAAGTCAATCGTTTCTTGTTAAGAGAAACATCTCATTTATCTTTTTAATATTAGCATGCAGCTTGATGTCTGGAGTTAATTAATTAATATAATTATTCAAAAACTATTTATTGAGAAAAAATGTACCAGGCACTATGCCGAGCATTGGGAATTAAATAGTTAATACGGTGCACAATGAGATTTGATTGAACTAAACTTTATTTCAGAATTTACATGTAAAGAAGCATTTAAAAATGTGAATACACAATAATAATCATCATCATCAGAATACTTACAAAACAACTATGACATCCTTTAGTGATTAGGAACTAAAAAATAACATTAATTATATCAAAAGAGTTGCATCTTTGTCACCAATATTTAAATAAAGAAATAATTTACTTATAATGTCCTAAGCTAAAAATAGAAAAACAGATTTTACCTTTGTTTCTATTCATTGAATAGCATCTATTATTAAGGGCAGTAAATACAGTGTTTTGAAGCATGGACTCTGGAGCCAGGTTGTGTAAGACCAACTTCTGACCCTGTCTTATATTAATGGTGTGGGCTTAAACAGTGTCATACACTCCATGTGCCTTTGCTCTTTCATCTGTACAATGCGGATGAAGATATTAGTGCCGGGTTCATAAGGTATAGTGTTGTTGGGAGGATTAAAATGGTAACACATGTAGAGTGTTTAAAATAATTCCTGGCACATAGTAAGCTCTTTCTAAGAACTAGCTATTTTTAATCTGTAATTTTCATTTCTGAATAAGTAAAAGGAAGAGGTAAAGGATTTAAAAATCGATCTATTTTATGTTTCTACTTCACATATTTAAGTTTAGAAAGTCTCAACAGAAATAATTTAAGTTTCAATGAAGGAAAACAAATAAGATTTCAAAAAGAATGTCATGATGAGGAAATAGGGATTAGACGTTTGCTCCAGAGTTATCTTCATGCCTGGTGTATATCTGAATTGCATAGTCCAGAGAGAGAGACAAAAGAGTCTCCCAATAAAGAAATTTGAGGCTCGCAAATGATTGGGTTTTATACACATTCAGACACTTCTCAAGATTGAAGCTTAAATGATGGAGGAAAATTTCAGGGAGGAAATTATAGGGTCCTCTGAAGAGAATTTTTCTCTTAGGAAAAGAATCCAGTATAAGCTGGAATCAGCCACACAGCAGAGAGATCAGAGTGGGACAATAGACAAGGATGCTGTGTGCTCGTTGTTACTTGAACCGAACTCAATCTATCCACGGAATAGCATTCTAGAAGGGAAAAAAAAGTTGAATATGAAAGCTGAGCATTATTAAACCTTGATATCTAAGTGCTTACTATTCAATAGCTTCCTAAAAGGAGACAGGAATTGTTCCCTATTTAAAGAGGGTAGAGAAAGGGAAGGGGAGCAGGGGCCACCAATGGACCATCAATTAAGCAGCACAAAGAGAGATGAATTAAGAGAAGAATGTCCACAATGGCAATGACCAAAGGGAGCTGTGAGAAGAGGCTCCTAGGCCGGAGTCTTTAGCAATGCTGATGGCAGCTTGGGTGAAGCCATGGGAGCATGGCCTCAAGGTGTCAGATGGCAGTCAAGAGGATGGTGGCTAAGGGAGTATAGAGAAAGGATTTAAAGTTAGCTCCAGCAGAAGGAACAGAGTGAAAGAAGCATGTCCTAGAGCAACCTAGTGACAAAATGGTGATGCCAAGACACTATGAAGCTTCAACACGAAAGGGAACTAAGGCAATTTCATAACCACTTGCAGGAGAAGCTAATGTACTTGTTTATAAATACACTGTGATTTCCTTGGGGGCATCTCTAGTTAACTACAAAAGGAAAGGAATCTTGGAGCAGGAGTGGGGAGTACTGAGTGCCTCCCTCCACAAATATCAAAAGTTAGTTATAACATTAATATTACATAGGCTATGGCTACAGGCAAAATAAATGATGAGGGTACGTGGATTTCAGTTAATAGATGACTAGAATGATCAAGATAACATGTAGAAGAGATCATATAATGTTGTAACGCACATTTGTCAGATCTCCAGTTCAGCACTGAATATCCATTTGATTTTAGATAAATCCAATGATTCGTTCTGCCCCTCCCTACATAAGCTAATGGAAATGGTGGTGGAAATGTATAGTTGTCTGCTTTCCTGGCAACTAGACAGTCACGTCATTCAAGCTCAGGTGTTCAGATGCTCTTCCTGGGCTTCAGATCTTAAGATGATGTAGAAGACATTGCTGTGGTTGGAGAAGTTTTCTCCATCTGTGTGGAGTAACAAAAGGAGCAGCAGCATTCAGTCCTGAATGCTGCCCTGGAGTATTCAAGGACAACAGGCATAATCCAGGGCCCAAACAGATGATTCCTGTGGCAAGGGCTTTGGAGTAACTGACCCTCTTTGGTTACTGGAAAGCTTTGTCCTTGCCTTTTTTAAATTTGGAAGCTAATATCTACCAATCCAAAGGTGTCTTTTTTTTATTTTTCCTTTTTTTTTTTTTTTTTTTTAGTTGGAGTCTCACTCTGTCGCCCGAA